>NC_068983.1:60252830-60253938 GCF_001194135.2 Octopus bimaculoides | reverse complement strand
TATATATATATATATATATGGCATCCAGGTGTAGAAACTCTGCCAAATCAGATTGGAGCTGGTGCAGCCATCTGGTTCACCAGTCCTCAGTCAAATCGTCCAACCCATGCTAGCTTGGAAAGCAGACGTTAAACGACGGTGATGATACACATACATATATATTAAATATACTTCATAGATGGCTATTTCATTTTAATGCTGTTTCAATTGCATACATTGAGTTTTTATTCCAGCAAGTTTTTCCCCATTCTCAGTCAATATATTATTCCTTGTTTGCCATATATCAAAAGGGACAATTTTGTTTAAGCATGAGGTGATGGGTATATGTCATTGACAAGGTCCAAAACGGCTGCAATACATCTGAAGTTGCTGCTGGGATGGTATTTGCCTCATTTTGATATATATTCTGATTCTAACATATGTTTATGAAGATATTTTTTCTCAGACAAAAAACCACAGCATCATGCCTTTTAATGGTATATATACATTAGTTATAATACATTCATGGTTACATCAATTACTATATAAATATAAATTAAATGGTAGTAAAGATGTTTGTACCTGAAAAGCACCAAACTATATAACTTACTCTATTTAGTTTTGTTCTCCTTTTTCTCTAAATTTAAATCCCTCGTAAACCAACTTTACTGCTGTTTAATCTCTCTGATGCTGATAATCATTGTCATTTATGTTTGTAAATCCTTTGATACCCTCCAGAAAAATAGGGTTCTTATGAACTTACAGGGCATACTTTAATTTTGTGAGATCATTACAGTTTCATAATTCATCTTCGCTCCCTTTCTATAATTCCTCTCTCTCTTACTCTCTCACTGGATATATATATATGTATATATATATATATATATATATATATATATATATATATATATATATATATATACATATGTATGTATGTATATATATGACGACTGCTCCATCTTGACAGACGATAGCCATCCCATCAACAATCCACACATATCATCACGCAGTACACTCACTCCGTTGGTGAGCCCTCAAGTGACTTTGAAGTCCGGCTGCTGAGATGACAAATGTTCAGGCCTTTCGACAGGCCCGCTTAAGCTCAAGTTGCTGAAACATCTTTTCCTCC
>NC_068983.1:60249000-60251500 GCF_001194135.2 Octopus bimaculoides | reverse complement strand
TGTATTCCCATCATCAGCTGCCAAACGGATATCACTATGGTTTTGACACCTGGGAACTGGCAGTGTCCATCATATGTGATGCACTGGACAGAGATTAATTTGGTTTAGTTGGTGGGTAATATGTGAGAGTAGGATGTATCACACTCAATAAAAATATGTATCATGTGATACACATATCATTTGTATCAAAAATTATTTATGATGCTTTCTATGAACCACATATGATATACATGTGCTTTTATTGTGTGTGATACATTCTCTGATCACATATTGAACTGGCACTCCATCGATTTCAACAAGGAGGGTTCCAGTTGATCTAATCAAAGGAACAGCCTGCTTGTGAAATTAATATGTATGTGGCTGAGCACTCCACAGACACGTGTGCTCTTAATGTAGTTCTCAGGTTGATTCAGCATGACATAGAGTGTGATAAAGTTGGCCCTTTGAAATACAGGAACTACTCATTTTTGCCAGCTAAGTGGACTGGTGCAACATGAAAATAAAGGACACAATATATTGCTGGGAATTGAACTCATGACCTTAGGCTCTTGAGCCAAATACCCTAACCACCAAGCCACATACTTTCACAGTCACATATAAGACACCAACTACACCAAATTAACATCCAGTAACTAAAAGTCTGAAAACAAACATGGACATTAGTCCTTTCGTTACCAACCCAGCTGAAACTGCCTCTGGCTCTGTAGTAGAAATGTCTTGTTTTCATAAGTTCTGAATTAAAATCTTCCACCAAAATCTTAGTCACAATTTATGTTCCTAACACTAGCTGAATGATAACTAAATTTTTGTTATATTTAAAGTAATTGAAAGAAACACAGAACATCTCAACAGAAATACGGTAATGAAAGGGTTAAAGTTAATTGTATGAAAATGTTTTGCATAGGCAAAGGGTTAAAGCAGGGCATAGAGGAGAAGGTGGAGAAATAACATGGGTGATGAGAGGAGGAGAGATGTATGAGTCAGGAGTGGCTGATTTCATGCAGTCTCTTGAATGGAGGTAACATGAGCTCAGCCAACTCTGAGGATCTGAGACTGTTATGAAGCAGAAAATCCAAAGAGGAGACATTGTGACTATGGGTCAGCAGCAGGTTGTGTTTGTGAGTGGTTTTATGCTGATACTTAAAAGAAATTGTGTTGCTACTTATCTGTGTGAGTTAATGTCATTTGTGGTCTTTGTTTTACATACAAATAGTTTTTTGCTTCTAACTTGCATCTCACTCAGGTTATGAGACACAGGTCATGTGACATAGGTCATGTGACACAGATCATGTCCAACGATCTGATAAGGGAATATCACAAGCCTACGTGGTCACTTAAACTGCAAGAAATTGCAGCGAAGTCATCTTCAAATCATGTTGTACCATCTACTATAATAATACTCTTGTGTTTTTGTCCGTCACAACATATGAATGAGAAAGGAAGGGGTGATAGACGAATAAGGAAGGAAGGGGTGATGGCAGACTAGTATTAGGATGACGGAAATATTACAATGAAAAAAAAATCAAACAGCATTTCAACTCTGTGTGAGTATATGTGTGTGTATGTAAAAGGGAGGTTTGCAAACGAGTGTGTGTGTGTGTGTGTGTGTGTGTGTGTGTGTGTTTGTGTGTGTGCAATGGAAGTGGGAGGGTGAACGTTCAACGCTGAAGAGAAAAATCAAGCAGCGTTTCAACTCTGTGTGAGTATATATGCGTATGTGTGTGTGCATGTACAAGGGAAGTATGTAAATGTTTGTATGTGTGAACAAGTGTTCTTTCAGTAACAAACAATGATCGATGTCACATCTCAAAAGACAACCGCTAGATAACATTGACAAGTGTATTCATTTGATTTACCATCCATATTCTGTCTTTTGTCCTTATTTATATATAAAATGCTACAATTAACCATCACTTTTGATAGCATGGGGCCAGCTTGTCTTAAATAAAAGGGGATACACTGAACAATATAGCTGACAGGATTGTCTACGGCTAGAATGCATTTAATCACAGGTCTACTTGATCAGTGTTGACCTAGGGTTTAAAGAACAACAACAACGTGGTAAATAGAGGCTGACCCAAAGATTATTTCAGATGTTAAGCATCTGGTCAGTGACCAAATGTTTAATGTCTGGCTAGAAACCATATATTTAATATATGGTCAGTAACTCTCCATTAAATATATGACTCATGACGAGATATTCTTTTCTACTCTAGGCACAAGGCCTGAAATTTTGGGGGAGGCGGGGCCAGTCGATTAGATCAATCCCAGTACGCCACTGGTACTTAATTTATCGACTCTGAAAAGAAGAAAGGTAAAGTCGACCTCGGTGAAATTTGAACTCAGAATGTAAAGACAGACAAAATACCTATTTCTTTACTGCCCACAAGGGGCTACACACAGAGGGGACAAACAAGGACAGACAAACGGATTAAGTCGATTATATCGACCCCAGTGCGTAACTGGTACTTAATTTATCGACCCCGAAAGGATGAAAGGC
>NC_068983.1:60244845-60248990 GCF_001194135.2 Octopus bimaculoides | reverse complement strand
GCGGGGCCAGTCGATTAGATCAATCCCAGTACGCCACTGGTACTTAATTTATCGACTCTGAAAAGAAGAAAGGTAAAGTCGACCTCGGTGAAATTTGAACTCAGAATGTAAAGACAGACAAAATACCTATTTCTTTACTGCCCACAAGGGGCTACACACAGAGGGGACAAACAAGGACAGACAAACGGATTAAGTCGATTATATCGACCCCAGTGCGTAACTGGTACTTAATTTATCGACCCCGAAAGGATGAAAGGCAAAGTCGACCTCGGCGGAATTTGAACTCAGAACACAGTGGCAGACAAAATACCGCTAAGCATTTTGCCTGGCGAGCTAATGTTTCTGCCAGCTTGCCTCATGACCAGATGGTAACCATTCAAAGAGATTCTTAAGAAAACTGGAAAACAAATAAAAGTCAGATATTTTCTTCATAATGACAGTTTGGTGAATAGGCACTAAAATAACATCTGACAAATGGACACCACATGGCTTGAATGAAAATCAGAAAATGCGTAGATATGAAATTTGCTCGTCACTTCTTCTTCATAACCAGACTGATCCAGTTCTTGACTGTTTTGTAACTTGCGATGAAAAGTGGATTCTGTACAATAATAAAAAAACGTTCTTTACAGTGGTTGGACCAAAATGAAGCACCGAAAACTTTGCCTAAACCTAAGCTCTTCAAAAAGAAGGATATAGTGACTGTTTGGTGGTATACTGCTGGACTCATCTACTTTAATTTCTTAAAACCCAGAAAAACCATTACTGCAAAAACATATTGCTATGAAATTGCCAAAATGAATGAAAAACTGCTACTTCTCCGTTCCAGACTGGTCAACAGAAGAGGGTCAATCATTCTTCATGACAATGCTTGACCACACATTTCACTAATGACGCTCCAGAAATATTTTGTGATGAATTTCATGTTTCAAAATGTTGCTTACTTTTTACTCAACCTGATAACTGCCTAGTTTCAGAAGTTTGTAAAATAGTTAAGTGGATACCTTAAAAAAACAATCAATCAAATAATCAGCTGATAAAAGTAGTAGCACTAGATTTTTAAATGATTAGATAAGTGGTGTAGGAGGGAAACAGCACTGGTTTACACATTTAAGCACAAACACACACACACACACACACACACACACACACACACACACACACATACATACACACACATATACACATGCATACGTGATAGCAATCCAAGTCATGCCACCATAGATCATCATCATCATCATCATCATTTAACATCCGCTTTCCATGCTGGCATGGGTTGGGTGGTTTTGTTGTGGCAGGTACCCCCAAGTGAGAAGTGGGCTGTTCCACTACTGATAAATAGTGGTCAGACACAGCAAGCAGTGTCAGTTGGCGAGGTATGACATATGGGCCAGTCACACAGACGGCGAAATACGTCATCATAATGCGGGACATACCAGTGGCGACGAGGATTCGAACACACACAGCGAAAAATATTAAAAATCCTACTATGAAGTATTTGAACTACACACAGAGAAAAATATTAAAAAATCCTGTTGAAGAAAGATTTTGAACTACAAACGGTTGCTAGTTGCTGATAAGATACAACACAGACGGAGTGTGTAAGAAGACACAACAACTATACACAGTGAAAAAATTTGAGAAGGATTTGAACTACACACGGTGAAAAATATTAGAAATCCTGAAGTGGGATTTGAACTATACACAGTGAAAAATACTATACATACAATGAAAAATATATAAATTCTATTGAAAAAAGATTCTGAAGAAAAAAATGTCTGATAAAACTGGAACTGAACTACACACAGTGAAAAATAATATAAATCTGTTTGTAGGATTTCTGTATATGTTTGTGTGTCCATGTTTGTCTCCCCAACATCGCTTGACAACCAATGTTGGTGCGTTTACATCCCTGTAACTTAGTGGTTCAACAAAAGAGACCAATAGAATAAGTGTTCAACTAAAGGTGGTACTCCAGCATGGCCGCAGTAAAATGACTGAAACAAATAAAAGAATAAAAGAATATATATATATGTGTATGTATGTATGTATATATATATATATATATATGGCTTTGCAGCCATGTGGTTTTGGGTTTGTTTCCATTGCTGAACAGCTTGGGCAAGTATCTCCTACTGTGTCCCTGGGTCAACCAAGGCCTTGTGAGTGAATTTTGCGTGAATTCTGATCATATATCATCATCATCATCATCATCACCATCACCATCACCATTATCATCATTATCTAATGACTGTTTTTCATGCTTGCATGAGTTGGATGGATAGACAGGAGCTGGCATATTAGAGGACCGACCAGACTCCAGTTGTCTGCTTTGGCATGATTTCTACGACTGTATGCCCTTCCTAATGTTAACCCCTTTGCTGAGTGTACTGGGTGCTTTGTGTGTGTGTGTGTGTGTGTGTGTGTGTGTGTGTATTGATATAGTGCAAGCTACTATATTTAGTGTTATTTAGTGTGGTGAGCCAAAAATAATTTTCAGTCCTTTGAACTTATAATCAAGAAGAGAAGGAAATTCATTTGTGTTAAGAAAAATTGCTCTGATCAGGGAAAGGCATTAAACTCCTGAATTTTTAATTGACAAAGCCGTAAAAAGAGGTATGCAAGTGTGTGAGAAGGGGAAGTGTAGAGTGAATCTGATCTTTACCAGCTATAAGGACATGTTTCACTTTTATTAACCCTCCTCAGTAAAGGACAGTCAACAAAAAGATACCAGAACATTGAATGATTTGGAAATTTTGTTGTATTTGATGTGTAAATATTTCACTGATTAGGCATAATTATATATAAATATTGCTAATGACATTGCTTTAAGTTGCTTAATTAGTGATTTAAATTGCTTAATTAGTGAAGAGGAGCAGTCTTCTTTTGATACTATAACTCATAACTTTATGTATGTAAAGTTATCACCAATGTTGACAGACAGCCAAAATAGTTGCTGCTGTGTGTGTATGTATGAATGTATATATATATGAGGGGAAGTCAAAAATTATCCACACTTTTGCTATAACATACTTTTATTATTGTCACACTACCTTCTGCGCATGCTTACTTATAGTTGGTACTATTTGTGGTCATGTAATCAAAGTTTGAGCCTGATCACGCCATTTTTCTTTCTGGCTTTACAGTGTAAGCATGACCGCTCCACTCACAATGTGTACCAAAAAAGAACAAAGAGCAGTGATCTAATTTCTCTGGAAAAGGGGTGTACAATCAATAGTGCAAGATACAGAGCTTTGCTGGCCAACAAAATGAAGCCAGCAATTCGCACCAAATGCCTATTGTTGAAGACAGTTTTGTCGTTGCTTGACAATGCATGCCCACATATGGCTGCCCAGACCATTGAAACCATTAACCAATTGGGTTTTGAGGTACTGAAACACCTTGCCTACAACCCAGATCTTGCCCTTTCGGACTATCATATCTTTGGACCACTCACAGATGGTTTACAAGGTTTCGATTTCCTACAGATGAAGATGTGAAGTAAGCAGTGCATAAATGGTTACACGACCAACCGAAAACCTTCTTCTTGGAGGGAATATGCAAGCTTGTGGACTGCTGGACGAAGTGCATTGAAAAAGAAAGGGACTATATAGAAAAATGATGTACTTGTTTATCCTCTGCTTTGGTGTAAATACATTGAAAAAAGTGCGTATAATTTTTTACCATTTGTTCACTTGCTAATCCACAACTGGGACCCTAACAGGTACTCCCATTCTGGGTTAGATTAGATCTAGCAACAATTGAGACAAAGACGTGGTTCCACACTCCTCAAAAACTTGATACCTCTGAAACAGGGCCTCACTACCAAATGCAGCTTAAAATCACATGCCAGTTCCTGTTTCAACATTCTATGAAAAAGTACTGTTGGTTCCAGGTTGTTTTAACTTTGTTGTAACAGATTTTATAGCTGATTGTGCTGAAAAGTTGGCTCATTACTGTGTAATACTTTATCCACTCAAAGAAAATTCACAAACAGGAAGTTCTTGCTCTGAAAATCTACACAGACTTACTGAGTTTAAGAAGTGGTTTTACTTGGTCAAGAGTCGACTTCCACCATTTAAATATGCATGTGCGTTGTAATATACGTGTGTGTATGTATGTACATATATATATATATATATATA
>NC_068983.1:60243849-60244381 GCF_001194135.2 Octopus bimaculoides | reverse complement strand
TATATATATATATATATATATATATATATATATATATCTGTATCTATGTATGTGTCTATCTATCTATACATACATACATATACATATATATGTGTGTGTGTGTGTATATCATCATCATCATCATCATCATCATAATCCTCCTCCTCCTCATCATCATCATTTAATGTCCGTTGTTCATGCTGGCATGGTTTCTACGGCTGGATGCCCTTCCTAATGCCAACCACTCCAAGAATGTAATGGGTGCTTTTGCATTCCACCAGCACGGTTGCCATTTGCTTGGCATCAGTATTTGCCATGACTGTGATTTTGTTTGGCTTGATGGGTCTTCTTCTCAAGCACGACACACTGCCAAAGTTCTTGGTCACTTACCTCTGTGAGGCCCAACACTTGAAAGGAACTCAGTCACTTTGCCTCTGCAAGGCCCAACACTCGAAAAGGTGCTTTTTTACGTGCCACCAGCATGTGCCACAACTACAATTTTACTTCGTTTGATGGGGTCTTCTCAAGCACAGCATATATATATATATATATA
>NC_068983.1:60242161-60242679 GCF_001194135.2 Octopus bimaculoides | reverse complement strand
GGTGAGGCAAGACCTTCGTACATTGGGCCTTACCGAGGCGATGACTACTGACCGAGACCTTTGGAAATGTGCTGTGCGTGAGAAGACCCGGCAAGCCAAGTGAGATTGTTGCCAGTGCCCCTGGACTGGCTCTTGTGCGGGTGGCACATAAGATGCACCATTTTGAGCGTGGCCATAGCCAGTACCGCCTGACTGGCCTTCGTAGGATTTCCGAGCGAGATTGTTGCAAGTGCCCCTGGACTGGCTCTTGTGCGGGTGGCACATAAAAGACACCATTTCGAGCGTGGCCGTTGCCAGTATCGCCTGACTGGCCTTCGTGCGGGTGACACGTAAAAGCACCTACTACACTCTCTGAGTGGTTGGCGTTAGGAAGGGCATCCAGCTGTAGAAACTCTGCCAAATTTAGATTGGAGCCTGGTGTTGCCATCCGGTTTCACCAGTCTTCAGTCAAATCGTCCAACCCATGCTAGCATGGAAAGCGGACGTTAAACGATGATGATGATGATGTAAGCATATAT
>NC_068983.1:60237970-60241480 GCF_001194135.2 Octopus bimaculoides | reverse complement strand
TGTGTGTGTGTGTGTGTGTATAGGGAGAATTCGTGGTTTGAAAATGTACCTGATAATGATTGTGATGATGATGATGATGATAGATTATTGAGATTATTCATGATTTAGATATTTAAAAACCTATAACACAAACATTCAGTTTGATGTTCCTACATTTAAAATGAGCTTTCAGCAATGTAACTCATGATTGTAATTAAAACATTATGTCATTATGTCATTATATAGCTGAAACATTATATCAGAAAGGAGGACATTCACCAATGTTTTGCAGCTTGAGGACCAGCGGCTTGAGGTGTTCCAGTTTGCAAGACAGTTTCCCAGGGAAAATTGTGATGTTGTTGGAGAGAGAAGTTCGCACCTCACTTGAAAAACAGGTAAGGGTTAGCAACAGGAAGGGCATCCAGCTACAAAATGATGTCTCAATAATATATTCACCTAACCCATGCTGGTATGCAAAAATGAATGTAAAACAAATGAGCAAATAAATGACTCAACCATTGACGTTGCAAAAAACTGTTAATATTCTTGTTATCAGGCTACATCCAGATTAGAAATGGGAAACTAATCTTAATTGAAAACCACGATTTCAACATAGCATGTTGTTAACGTTTTATCAAAGAAATACACTTGAGATTGTATAATAATAAAATTAACAGTGCTAAATTTCAGTATAGGAGATGGATAAGAAATGATATAAGTACGATCTATCTTGAAGCTATTGAAAAATTCCTCTTAAATAGGGAAAAATATATTGGCCTGCTCAAGATCTACCTTTAAAATACCTTATTTTTCATTAAAATGATTAATTTCTATTCACTTGTTATTAGATGAATCTAGGAAATGCAAACTGCTAACTGCACTGGTTAACCTTTTATCATTTAAGATTATTCTGTCATATGTAATGCTTGTTCATTCATACTGTTTTGAGTTAATCCTGTATTATCTTATAGCTTTCAGATTTCAATGATGAGATTGTATACTTTTAGAATAACATTGTAAGGTAGGTGTGAAAAGCTGGATCTGGCCAGTTTGAACATAAAACAGGTAGAATATTTGCGTCAGATATAGCTGGATTAAATGCTAAAGGGATAAGCAGAAAAGAAAGTTGTATCAAATTTGGTTTCCTCTGTATGAATAGAATAACTAAAGTCATTTAAAATAACAATAAAAAAAAAGTCAGAAAGTACAAATAACAGTGTTACTTAATCACATGATTCTAATCTGGGACAGCTACATACTTTTGCTAACTGGATCAGTCACACAGATGGGTCATACTCTCAGCAACAGGAAGGGTGTGGTGCTGTATGGCATTTCCTGAACTACAATCTTTTCTACTCTAGCCTCTCTCTCTCTCTCTCTCTCTCTCTCTCTCTCTCTCTCTCTCTTGTATCATGGCATATTCATGCCTTTGATAAATCATGACTTGTTCCTCCTTCATTTATTTCCGTCTCTTACAACATCACCCGTTTCTTTCTCCCACTTCACATTCATTCTTTTCTTCATCCAGTCAAACATCTTCATTCTCTGGCTTCCTCTCGCTTTCCTTTCCACCAGCTCAGACTCCATCATGTAATGCTCCATTCCATCATCTTTTCTGAGAAAATGACCAACAAATCTCCATAAAGCCTGAAATTGTTGGGGCAGTCGATTAGATCGATCCCAGTACGCAAATGGTACTTAATTTATCGACCCCGAAAGGATGAAAGGCAAAGTCGACCTCAGTGGAATTTATTTCCTGAACTATAAGGAATGGAAAACATTAACAATTTCTTGACCCTGCTAAAGAATTATCATTGTAGGGAAACAAACTCATTAGTTGTCGGTAGTTTATTGAAGCTGAAATATTTCCATCAAGATGAAGAGTGGCAGGATTAAAACAAACTGTTATAAACAGACATTTATTTATTTGGAAATAATAAGTAAGTATGATTTGAATGCAGATTTATATAAACATCTTTATCTTTTTGTCTTTTACTTGTTGCAGTCATTAGACTTTGGCCATGCTGGGGCACCTTGAAGAAATTTTAGTTGGATGAATTGACTTTAGTATTTAGGTTTTTAATTTTAAGTCGAGTGTTTATTTTATTGGTCTCTTTTTCTGAAATTCTCTGAGTTATAGGAATGTAAACACACCATCAGCAGTTCTCAAGCAGTGGTGGGGAACAAATACAGTCACACACACACATACACACACACACACACACACACACACACACACACACACGGCCAGCCCAAGGCTAAAGTAGAAGACACTTGCCCAAAGTACTGCACGGTGGGATTGAACCCAGAACCATGTGTTTGGGAAGTAAGCTTCTTACCACACAGTCATCCCTGTGCCTACGAATATGAATGGAAATAAGACGGGAGATGAATTAGCAAATGAAATAAAAGAAAGTGTACAAAGAAAAATAATAGAACCATTGCCAAATATCACAAATTAAATCAACAACAACAACAACAACAATTGTACCAAGAGCATTCAGAGAGTGCAAACCTCCGCCAAGGCAACACCAATGTCCTCTCAATGATTAGCCAGAGATGATTTTTAAAATGAGAATATCTGAAATAAACTCAACTGCTCTCACAAACGAGAATACTAAAAATGAACCTGACTGCTCTCAAAAATTAAGTGAAAAAAACTATAAAAATAATCCAGAATCCTTGTCCAGTACCAGATCGATTGCAGGATCTAATCAGTTTGTGCCAGTCATGAGGCCAAACAGCCCTGATTGTTTCATCTCAATCCATCCAGCAGTTCTTGAGTTGTCCACAGACAAACAAACAAACAAATACGACTGAAAACAATACCTCTGCCTTTGCTAAAGCAGAAGTAATAATGATATTAGACCCACTCACAAGGATTTGGTTGGCCTGAGGCTGTGGTGGGAGACACTTGCTCAAGGTGTCACTCGGTGGGACTGAACCCAAAATCATGTGGTTGGGGAGCAAGTGTCTTACCACACAGCCATGCCTGAACCTGTGTGTGTCATGGCAGATACTGGGGTCACGCAAATGGCACCCATGCTAGTGGCATGTAAAAGCAACCATTACACTCTGAGTGGTTGGCATTAGGAAGAGCATCCAGCTATAGAAAATCATGCTAAATCAGACAGGAGTCTGGTGCAGCCTTCCAGCTTACCAACCCTGGTCAACCTGTCCAACCCATGCCAGCATGGACAACGGACGTTAAATGATGATGATGATGAATATCAAGAGTAGAAAAAATATTGGGAATTATTGAAAGATAAGCTATCAAGCTTTAATCCCCTTTTATCTCGTCTAGATTTAAGCACATTTAAAACACATCTGAAACTGAAGAATGCTAATAAACATAGATTTCATTGTCTAAGAACAGATCGTATACATTTTAAAGACATTCTATCATGAACTCACTGTGCAGAATCACCTGGAGATCATAGATAAGATCTCTCAATTCTTGGAAATTACAAAATGATTTCACAAGCATTTAATTATTCTTTATGTCCCTCAATTATTTTTTTTTGTTCTCAT
>NC_068983.1:60234654-60237861 GCF_001194135.2 Octopus bimaculoides | reverse complement strand
TATATATATATATATATATATATATTTATGTATATCGTGGCACTCCATCAGTTATGACGATGAGAGTTCCAGATGATCTGATCAATGGAAGAGCCTGCTCATTAAATTAACGTGCAAGTGGCTGAGCACTCCACAGACACGTGTGCGCTTAATGTAGTTCTCGGGGAGATTCAGTGTGACATGGAGTGTGACAAGGCTGGCCCTTTGAAATACACGTAGAACAGAAACAGGAAGCAAGAGTGAGAGAAAGTTGGAGGGAAAGAGTACAGCAGGGTTCGCCACCCCCATCCCCCTGCTGGAGCTTCATGGAGCCCCTAAATGTTTTTGCTCAATAAACACTCACAACACCCGGTCTGGGAATCAAAACCGTGATCCTACGACCGCAAGTCTGCTGCCCTAACCACTGGGCCATTGCGCCTCCTTAAAGAACATTGTGTATTCAGACAAATTCATATTTTACACTTGTGGCTCCACTGGTGACTAATAAACCCAGCTCTTGATAAACATACACTTTCACAGATATGGCAGACCATTCTTCCCCCCATTCACTATACTGGCAATGCATTTTCAAGCAGTTCATTTAAATTCTGCACGGAAACTGCAGCTTTTTTTTAAAGTACTCACTCCTTCTTTTACTTGTTTCATCTGTTGGTGGTGATGACAGTCACTGCTTTGTCACTTGACCTCCAATATTTCACATGCCTTCAATGAAAACTTTTAAATGGTAAAAGGGTAAAGACTTCCTGTGGTCATGAATGACCATGGGATTGTACTTAGAAATTTCCCTTCTGAGGCACAAGTCCGGGCAAGGTTGTTTATGGAAGACCAGCTGTCACCCATGCATAGCCATATCCCCTTCCACACCACCGATGTTATCCAAGGGAAAGGCAAAGGCTGATACAGCTTGGCACCAATGATGTTGCAACTCATTTCTACAGCTGAGTGAACTGGAGCAACAGGAAATAAAGTGTCTTGCTCAAGAACACAACACACAGCCCAGTCCAGGAATTGAACTTACTACTTCATGACTGTGTGCCAAATGCTCTAACCACTGAGCTAAAAAGTGGGCTTTCACGAAAGGCTCTGGATCCATTGTCCAAACGAATGAATGAAGATTTTATACTAATCCTTAAATTGTAGTCTTGATTTTTACATGGCACCAGCAAAAGTGAAAAATAAAAGAAATTAAAATCAAAAAATTAATATTCATTACATGGTTGACATGTGAAGCAATGATGTGAAATAAACAAAATTTTAGATCAGTTCTAATATGACTGGGGCATATTTGACTTGCAAAAAAGGCCCTTTTCACTGTGGTTTGCAATGGAGAAAAATTCTTGCTTTAGGCTAAAGGTGTAAAGCACCAAAGCCATTTTGGAGCCCCCTTCCCATGAACTGATATAAGCAAACCAGAGTGAAAATGGCCTCTTTACAAGTCAAACATATCCTAATATATTTTTGAACTCATCTAAAAGTTTGATTAATATTTGAATAAAATGTCTTACCATTCCTTGAAAAATAATTCTCCTCACAAATAAAAGGGAATTTTGAATATGGTAAATGACCATCTAAATGAGTTGTATGTGCAATAACTTTTTCATTTTCATTGAAGTCCATAAACCATCGGCTGCTTTTTATTGGAATTCTCCATGTTGGATATTTCCAGTACCAGTGTTTTTGAAATTCAATTCCACCAACCCAGAATCTATCAAATGATGCTATAATTAAAAATGAAGAATTAATGATTGTATCAAACTGTTTTTCACCTGTTATTCTGGATCATCTAAATTAAAATGGAATAAAATACATTAAAATCACAAAATAAAATGTTAGGTCATTACACAGGAAAAAAATTATTCTAAACCTCATTGTTTAGCCCCAGGCAAGCCTTGATTGAGTAGACATATGACAAAAGGTAGTAGCCTAGTTGAGACTATATCATCTTTTATTCACATATAGTGTATTGCTTGCTTTCATATACTTGAAGGATTTGCTGTGGCATCCCAACAACCCCATCTTTATCTTCTTCCCAGTTACTCTTACCCGTCCTTATATAATACGGTAAGGATAGCCATATATCTTCTCTGTAGCAAGACACCTGTTCCTGACCCCTTATTATACTTCAACCTCTTAACACCTGACATAAAGTCATCTCCCCCACTCAAATAGTAACCCCACCCCCACTTAGTCTTCCTTTTTCTTTTCTTTTCTTTTTTTCTTCCTTGTTCTTTTCTGTCCTGCAAGTTGGTTGATGACCTCACTAGTGCTGTAAAAAGCACCCAGCATGCACTGTAAAGTGGTTGGCATTAGAAAGGGCATATTCTAAAAATCAATAAAGTGCATAAACAATAAAAAGTATTAAATAGACTACGAGCATTTTGTGGCTATATTTTCAAATAGATAACAATAATAAAATCAATTTGATTCAAAATCAAATCGATCTAAAATTAATTCTATTTAAAAATATAGTCAGTCTTCAGGTTTAAAATAATAATCATAATAATAAAAATAGTAATAATAATAATAATAATAATAATAATAATAATAATAATAATAATAATAAAAAAATCAATGTAACTTATAATAATTATAAAATAAATATAGAAAAATACGTGTTTTAACAATAATTGAAAAACATTTAACAATATTACTTAAAATAAAACCATAATTTATCTTATCGAAGAAATTCTGTTAAAAATACTATTTACTATTTATTGTTTATGTACTTTATTGATTTTTAGAATAAGATTTTTATAGTATATTTATTTTTCTAGATGGTGTGAATAACGACTTTTCATTACTGATTCCAGCTGGTGGTGTCAAAGTGTTAAAATGACTGATAGATTAAGCCTACCACTGAGATTTAAGCTGGGATTTAAGATAGAGGTTTTTTTCTCTAAATTATATACATATATATATTGCTTTGTTATCTTCCCTTCTTCTTAACTCTCCTGTGTGACGCTTCTGTCTGGCATTCACCATGATAGATCGCTGACCACTACACACATATTTTTCTCTCCTTGTTTCTCCCCTTGTTTCTTTCTGTGTTCCTTTCTGTGGAAGAGCTTAGGCTCAAAACGTTAAAGACTTTTTCAATTCCCAAGCATTATACTAATACATCTATTTGTTTTCCACACCACCTGTCTTTGTCTGTTGTTTTTTTTTGTGAATTCTCCCTATATACATATATATATATATATATATATA
>NC_068983.1:60214900-60234284 GCF_001194135.2 Octopus bimaculoides | reverse complement strand
TCAATGGAGGATTAAAAATTGCCTAAAGACTCAAAAACATCTAGAAAGACACAAAGAAATTTCTGAAGAGAAATTATAAAACTGAAGTTGTTATTTTAAATTCCAAACACTAACATGAACTGTAATTCTAAACATATTGCTATAGCAACCAGGTTTTCTGAAGATGCTTGCAGCTGATTAAACATTTAATGAGCAAGTTGTAGGAATATTTTAGTTAAACTCTGTTTATTATAATAAATAATTTTAAAATATATACCTTTTCCCTTTTAACTTTTAATTGTTCCAGTCATTAGTCTGTGGCCATGTTAGGGCTATGCTGGGGCTATGCTGGGGCTATGCTGGGGCTATGCTGGAGCCCCGCTTTGAAGAATTTTTTTTTAGTTGAATGAATTGACCCTAGTACTTATTTCTTTTTAAAGCTTGGTACTTATTCTATCAATCTCATTTGCTGAACCACTAGGTTATGGGGATATAAACACACAAACAGCAGTTGTCAAGTGGTGGTGGGGGACAAACACAGACACACACACACACATACACACACACACATGCAGATATACATAATACATACATACATACATACATATGACAGGCTTCTTTCAGTTTTCATCTACCAAATCCACTCACAAGGAGATAGAGAAGTACGCTACACAGTGTTCCACCTGATCCTCTGCATTCTAAATACAGGCATAACTCAACATATGTCTTTTTTGTTTTCACATTGTTTCTTTTTTCTTTTTTTTTTTATAAAATAAACCTCTACTTTAGTTGATTTATCTGACTTGACGTTAGTCTCAGCAAACATTTAAAAGCATAAGCATTTAAAAAAACCCATCTAAAATCCAATACTAAAGTGAAAACTCACATAGAATACATGTGAAAATATGTACAAACCATTTCTTAAAAAAGACATAAACTAATAAAGTTTTTAAAATGATTTTTCATGTTGCATTGTTTTGTAACTCAAGTCTTCAAACCAATTACTTATTGAATTACTTTTGAATTCCATGTCTAACACTTATGGACAGGCTTACAAAATCAAAATACAACACAGCACCCATGACTTTCAGAAATATTTTTTCACACTCAGAATTGCTGAACCATGGAATAAACTACCTGCATCAATTGTTAGCAGTTGAGACACTACATCCTTCAAAACTTCCATGCTTCCTGAATTTTGCCAACAGTACACCTGATGTACCCCCACCCTCATTTCTTCTTCCTTTTTTCTTTTTTAATCTAAGTCTTATTCACTGTCTTTACTCTTTTACTTGTTTAAGTCATTTGACTGCGGCACCGCCTTTAGTCGAGAAAATCGACCCCAAAACTTATTCTTTGTAAGCCTAGTACTTATTCTATCGGTCTCTTTTTGCCGAACTGCTAAGTTACGGGAACGTAAACACACCAGCATCGGTTGTCAAGTGATGGTGGGGGGACAAACCCAGACACACATACATATATATATATACATATATACGACGGGCTTCTTTCAGTGTTTCCGTCTACCAAATCCACTCACAAGGCTTTGGTCGGCCCAAGCCTATAGTAGAAGACACTTACCCAAGGTGCCACGCAGTGGGACTGAACCCAGAACCATGTGGTTGGTAAGCAAGCTACTTACCACACAGCCACTCCTGCGCCTATTCACTGTTCACTTCCTGTGCATATTTTATGTACTGTTCATGCAGTTTTTTTTTTTCTGATGAGTTTTAGTGCACCTGAGCAGCACTGTATACAGTAAGTTCATTCATGAATCTAATGTAAGTTCAGATATGGCTGTACTTGGGTGGTAGTCTTAATCTGTTTCCTTGGTTTAAGACCAACCACTTCATCATCTTCATATTTACCAAAAATTTCAATACTTACGTTTCAGTCTATCTACCAACCACTTTTGTTCATCTACCGTCAGTAACTGGACCAGGTTGTGACCATTTTGGGCACACATTAATGTAGCTATTTTCCAGTAAGCGCTACTGTAACAGCGATACACCTTGCCGAGTTGAAGGTTATTCAGAGTCTTTTCAAGTTTCAAAGAATAAGGATGCAAGTCTGACAATAATAATAATAATAAAAATAATAATAATAATAATAATAATAATAATAATAATAATAATAATAAGAAGAAGAATAAATGGCAGAAAAAGGCAGAAATTCAAAAGATAGTACTGTCTATGTAATCTCAAATTTTAAAACCAGCTCATAATTTTCTTAAGTTTTCTTAAACGTTCTCTAGAACAATACAATACTATGTGCAAAACGAAATATATGATACCCCAAGCATAACACCAGCTTGAACTTCTAACTTGTTGTGTCTTGAGGTCTCGGGGTGAGACTTGGAGACAAATTGTACAAATACAAAGCAAAAGTTTAAATGGGCTACAGCAAATATTCTGCTCAATACCACAGATTTGCTTGTCAGTTGTTTGACCTTAACCAGTTGAGCATGTCCCTTGGTGGCTGATGATATGTGCATCTCTGATCATGAGCAGAAGTAGTGGAGGAGCATCATAGCCATGTGTTGAAAGAAATTCTTTGGGGTTTGGATAATTCACCTCTGGAAACATGGGTGTTTTGCTCAACATCCTTAAACAAACCTTATTCAGGGACCTTTTGAGCGGGATGGGCTACTCGACCTGAAAAAAATTCTAACTGGGCCCCACTTGCGAGGTCATGCACTGTTTATCTTTATGTCACGTACACATGGTTGTGATGCATGTGCCTGGTGTACCCTTATCAGATGGGTAGTCATGATGGGTATAATGGGCTTCGTATATTTTACCCTAGTGTCACTTTGATGGCATGCACTGCTCTCTCACTCAATAATAATAATAATAATAATAATATTTAAAAAAAAAGGATTGACGTAACTCTTCACGAAGGTAAATAGTCAAGACGAAGAGTGCGATTTTAGATGTTTTATTTTTTTAACAATATTTCGACAGAACGTCTGTCTTTCTCAAGTTCAAACCAAAAGGTGATTGAAAATTCAAAATTTCAGAAACCAAACGTAAACTATGAACGTGACACAGAATAAGAATTGGAACATACAGAAATTCTAGAAGTCAAGATAGAACGCCTACAAAATTATCATTGTTTAGAGCTGTGAGAGTCCTTCACAGGATTCTTGAAGCATGACGAGTAAATAAGTGTCATGTTAGTCTGTTACCTGTGGACATCTGACGCTGTCCATCACATCCAACCAAATAAAGCTGAGAGTTTTCATGATATAATAACAATAACAACAACTACAATTACAAAGATGATTACAAAAATCTTATATGAATCCCCAGGGGTCACATAGACCCTAGTTGAGAACCACTGCTATAGAACAAGACTTAATCCACAGTCAACTAAATCTGTGGCACAATTCCAAATTTCAGTTATATCCAGAGATATTGGTTTCAAATTTTAGTGCTAACGTTTCTGCCAGCTCGCTGCATTAATTATATTTATAGATAATAACTTGTAAAACATGTCCCCAGGAGATGTGGGTTTGTTTTCCATGATCAGCCTCCAACTTTTTCTATTCAAAAAGATTTTTCAACTAATATTTACATGCTATCATAGCTTTATTAACCAATTAAGTCCCAGAGTACTTAAATTTCTGAATATTACTTTTAAGTTTTCACAGATGATTGAAAATAAGGTTAAAATGAAAAGAAAAAAAATCAATTATTAAAACTCCTTTACTTCAAGTAGAAATGAAAAGACATGGTGTCCTATAAATAGGACACTGAGACAATGTGATGTATTCATAAGTTCAAAATCTTTTGTATGTTACCTAACTGTATCCTATTGGTATTAAATTTTATATTAAAAAAATGGTTAATGTTTTCGAAAGAATACATTGAAATAATACACTGAAATACAAAAATACGAAAATACAAAAAATAATAGATTGAAAGAAATCCATTCATAAAACTATGCCTTGTGGAAAAGAGCAAAGTAGTCTAGACACAGGGTAATGTTGTACTTTTGACAATAAGTGGTTTAGTGCTGCAAGACTTATTCTGACATCGTTGTCTGATCTCATTTAGCTATGATATGGACTTACAAAAAAATTTGACGTCAGCAACTGGTGTGGATGAGGTGGTTGACTTTGTTTTTTGTCCAGAACTCTTAGAAGTAAATAGTTTTAGATATGAAACATATATATCGCTTAAAATCAAGTAGATCTTTTATTTCACCCTTTTCGTCATGGATCAGTTTGTAAATAGTCCATGCATTTACAAGTCATATTAATAACTCTAGTGAACAATGACCTGTACCACTTTTTGCCTCTAACTGAGGTTGCATATTTTGATACTAACCTGTCGGGTTTGTGAACCCCACCTATGAAATTGTTATGTGTGCTCAAAACATGAGGCTGAGACACATTGCTTTTGCCTTTTATGACTTTCCTCCAGCATTGTACATTGCAAATTGGTTCGACTGAATCATAATTAGTCCCAATTGTCACACATTTATTGTCAAGCCACCTAACTATAAGGATTTCGTTATTGATGTCAAATCTATAATCATATGAACCTCTTGGCTCCATTTTCATCAATGCTGTTTCCTTTAGAGGACATCTTTTGAGATGATTATCTCTTGTTGTACCAGTTGCTTCAAATCCCATTTCCCTGAGGCGCATTAGCAGATCAGAATTTGGGAATAAATTATCAAAATATATGGAATGTGAACGAGGATCATCTACCACTCCAAGCATTTGTAGGACAACACTACTTCCAAGTGAAAGATTGTCATGAAGTCCTTCTTGCATACTTTTGCCACAATAAAGATCAAAGTTGTAACAAAATCCTGAAACAGCACACAATGCCCAAAATTTGTAACCAAATCTCATGGGTCTCCTTTTTATAAATTATTTGAGTGAATTATGCCCATAGTATTTGACTATCATTTCATCGACTGTGAGACTTTTTTTCAAAAATTCTGGATTTTTTGAAGGAATTCTGAATCATGGTAAAAAGAGAGAACAAGCTTTGTAACCTTCATCATTTTTATTCTCCTCCCAATTTTCATTATTGCAAAAGTGAACGGTGCTTTTCAGATGCTGGAATCGATTTCTTGTAATAGCAGTTTTGATTAGTGGCACACCCAAATCTTCCTCATTTGACCAGTAGTTTCTTGTGGAGAGTAACCTAAGATAACTGGAATACATCAAAACACTAAAAAATGTCTTCAATTCATCTATTGAAAAGATTTCGATTTTATTCTTCCTAGCTGCAAAATATTGAACAGTTTCTTTTGCTATATTATTATATATTTTTGGGGTTAGCATTCCTCAAATAGTTCAACAGGGCTGTGATATTGCAGACCATCTTTCATTTTTCTAAAACATTTAGAATAATTCTCAGTTCTAGGCTGAGTTTTTGTGTATTCAGGAATCTTTTTTCTTCAACATAATTTTCGTTTCTTTGTGGGTCTTCTTGTTCCTTGCTGAGAGCTCTTCTTCTCTTCAGCTGCATTATTTTCATTTTTCTTCTCAATAATATGTAATTCCAGTGGTCCAGGGATATTGTTGACAATTGGCTCACCATTGTCTTCATCATTGACTTCGTCCTCATCAGTAACATTGTGTAAGTCTGGGGGTACAATGATCATGTCGGTTGTCTCAACATGTTCCTCCTCATCAAAGTACTCTTCTAGTAGTTGTTGTATCTCATCAATTGTCAAAGCATGAGCACATTTTCTTCACATCTAAAATAGTTAACTGTTTTACAAAGGCAGATAGACATCGACAGCTAGCAAGCCATGCTACTCCAGACTGATGATGAGCAATGACTCAGAAACTAGTCTCTGGATGCTGGCTTAGCTGGTTGGAGGTGCTTATCTCTCCCTTTGTAAACATAAGGACACAGGAAATGTGTCAAGGCCGACAGGAAGCGGTGCTTCCCAGGGCTAAATAGCAGTAGTACTGTTCTCTTTCATGGGACTGTTACATTAAGTTGACAGCATACCACCACTGTTTATTATTGGTTTTATAAATTAATTACTACAAAAGAACATTACAATCACAGTGTCGCATTACATAAATCATAACAGAGTAGTTCACAGCACTTTATCCAGAGGTGTCCTCTCTCTGTTCCAGCTACTTCACTTCTGATTGTTACATAAAGCATAAATATTTCTTATCTAAAACATTATTGTGTTATACCAACCAGGAAAAGTCAATGACAAGCCACTCCAGTTGGACTGCACCAAGATAAATTAAATATGAAAGTTAAGTTGATCTGAAAATATATTTTAATAAATAGAAAATATTCTGTTATCATTGCTATTTGTATCTAGAAAACATTGACTAACTGTTATGGCGAGAGTCATTGACACCCCTGTGCGATTGGAAGAATGGCCAAGCTGAACTCTTATAGAGAGTAACATATTGGTTGAGATGAGAGAACAGTGGTAGGAGTCGTTGAGAGTTCGTGGAAGTTGTAGGAGGTCATTGAGATTGTTGGGAGTTTGTATTTATTAGAG
Organism: Octopus bimaculoides; assembly: GCF_001194135.2. Lineage (NCBI taxonomy): Eukaryota > Metazoa > Mollusca > Cephalopoda > Octopoda > Octopodidae > Octopus > Octopus bimaculoides. The sequence continues at coordinate 60,227,807 of NC_068983.1, read as the reverse complement.
TATCATGTTTTGTGGAGTAATTTGAAGCATGTTGTGTGAAGACAGTTGTGTCTATCTCCGCTTTGTGAAACCTTTATATCAAACACATAGAAGGATATAAAACTAACTGAACGAAATTAGTTTATTTTTATCCGAGGATTACTAATATGTTCTTAATAAGGTTTCTGATTTAGACACAAAGCCAGTAATTATGTGGGGAGAGGTCGTAGTTTATGCCACCAGCCCCTGTAACTTAATGGTTAGGGTGTTTGGCTTCTGACCATAAAATCATGAGTTTGAATCCCAGTAGTATGTCGTGTCCTTGAGCAAGGCACTTCATTTCACTTTGCTCCAGTCCACTTAGCTGGCAAAAATGAATAATGTCCGGAGTTCAAAGGGCCAGTGTTGTCACATTCTGTATCATGCTGAATCTCCCTGAGAACTATATTCTCTGTGGTGGGGTGCTCATTGAGGATCTCACTTCCCAACTATGTGGGTTCAGGTTCAGTCCCACTGCATGGTGCATTGGACAAGTGATATCTACTATGGCCTCAAGCTGATCAAAGCCTTGGTAGATGGAAAATGATAAAAACTCATTGTATATGTATATTTTTATATATATATATATATATATATATATATATATGTATATATATATATATATATATATATAAAATGTATGTATATATACATATATGTGTGTGTGTTTTCCTTTGTCTCGATCTCATGTGGTGATTGAAAATAAGCATCACTGTCATATAAACATTGTTGTTTGTTTCTACGAAAAGCATGCTTGCTCATGCAGAAATATTCCTTTTTTGGAAACAGGTAATAGTTAGTTGTCGACAGGAAAAGCATTTGGCCATAGAGCAATCTGCCTCACTAAAATCCATACAACCCATGCAAACATGGAAAAGCAGACATTAAATTGTGATGATGATGATGATGTAGTCATTTGGTTAATGCAAATATATACTGAAATGTAATACTAAGTTTGTAATCAGTGATGGTCAATTAAATCAAGCAAGAATAGGTGAGAGAGATGAGAGACTATCACACGGGGGCAGGCAACACGACCCAAATATACTTGTGATAGCTCTGCCTAAAGTCGAATTCATTCACCTTTAGCCCAGAAGTTCTAGAACATTCTATAGACCATTTGGTATTTAGATTTCGGCTTACCATCATCATCATCGTTTAACGTCCACTTTCCATGCTAGCATGGGTTGGACGATTTGACTGAGGACTGGTGCACCAGATGGCTATACCAGGCTCCAATCTGATTTGGCAGAATTTCTACAGCTGGATGCCCTTCCTAACGCCAACCACTCCGAGAGTGTAGTGGATGCTTTTACATGCCACCGGCACGAAGGCCAGTCAGGCGGTACTGGCAACGGCCACGCTTAAAATGGTGTATTTTATGTGCCACCTGCACAGGAGCCAGTCCAGCGGCACTGGCAACGACCTCACTTGAATGTCTTTTTACGTGCCACTGGCACAAGTGCCAGGAAGGCAAAGCTGGTAATGATTACGCTCGAATGGTGCTATTTATGTGCCACCGGCATGGAAGTCAGGCAGCTGCTCTGGCAACTATCATGCTTGGACAGTGCTTTTTGCGCTCTACTGGTACAGGTGCCAATTGATCTAATTGGTTGAGCATGCAGCCTAAGTCTGAAGCTGGAAAATATGATGGCTCAAAACATAGACATCGTACAAAAAAGTCAATAACATTTGGCAAGTTGTTATGTTGGTGAAAGATAGAAATAGGTGAAGGTGTTAACTGCTGTAGATAGTTCAGAATAACAAATGATTCACTTTCTACCAAGTAGTGAAGGATTGGGAAGAGTATAGAGAGATAAGAGGTGGTGCGTGAAGTCTACAAGGACATTGACTTCATTGAGAGATAGATATGTTTGTCATTGCAGGACAACAGATACTCAAATATCTGCTGGTAATTGAAAGAGTTCATAAAATGGTTTGTGACAATAGATGACCCTAGAGGAATAACAAGAGATTTTGAGCCAGGATAATTACAAGTTTTCATTGCTGATGACCAGGTGAGAGAAATGACAGGTGCAGACAGTGGATTCTATGTAAGTTTAGATATCTCCTTTCAGGTGAAATTTTGAAATAGTATCATGTTTGATAGAGATAGGATAATAATAGAAGTAGAAAAATCTGTGATTGAAGATATTTAATAATTTTTCATAAACCTAAGTCAGGTATTGTCTTGTAGATCTTTACCATTTATAACGACTGACTTCTTTGTTCATAATTTACTCACTTTTTATATGTATTGAAATTTTCTAATTATTATTATGAATTATTGAAGACTGATCTCAAAACACTGAGTCTTATGAAGAAGATGACAGAGGACTGAGATATGTGGTGTATTGCTGTATTGAAGAAGACCTGCCCACCACAACAGAAATGATATCACAAAACTAATATACTATATAAAAAGCTCTGATGTTGATGCTGGTGCTGCATAAAAAGCAATGGTGCTGGTTCCATATAAAAAGCAGTGGTGATAGTACCACATAAAGGCACTGGTGATAGTACCACATAAAAGCACTGGTGATAGTACCACTTAAAAGGTACTAGTGATAGTGTCACTTAAAAAGCACTGGTGCTGGTGCCATGTAAAAGGCACTGGTGACGGTGTCACATAAAAAGCAGTGGTGATAGAGCCACCTAAAAGGCACTGATGCTGGTGTCACATAAAAATCACTCAGTACACTCTGTAAAGTGGTTGGTATTAGGAAGGGCTTCAAGTGGTAGAAACCAAGCCGAAAAACAGACTATGGAAACTGGTGCAGCCCTGGCCTTACCAGCTCCTGTCAAACCATTCAACCCATGCCAGCATGGAAAATGGAAGTTAAATGATGATTATGATAATGAGAAAAATGCATATCATTCTGTTATCAAATGTGTTATTACTAAAGTGATACTCATCCTATGAACTTTGGAAGAATACTTTTACCCCCCTTGGATTATTAATATCAGGAAACATGGCGTGCATAATCTAACTTTTATCAAATCTCTTGCTACTTTAAAAAAAAACACTAAAATGAATGCTGATATTCAAAAGAAAAATACTTATTACCTTAAAATAAAATTAAATAAAGCAATTTCTCATTTGTATAACTTCTCCCATAATTACTCTGGTATTTACTTTTTCTTCTCTTTGTCTGTCTCTATCATTTTTTCTTTTTCAATGTGTGTGTATGTGTATGCAGGGCATTCTCTTACTTATTGCCTGCCACCAAGCTTAGTATAGAGTTCTCTTTCTGCACTACTTATGTTAACTCTACCTGTATCTCTTTTTTATTTTCTCTCCCTCTCTATATGATTAAAACCTGACTAGAGAAATCAACCAACCAACCAACCATACAACCAACTAACCAGCTATTATTAGTTCTTTTGTCCTGTTTCCATCATCAGACTATGGCCATGCTGGAGCATCACCTCGAAGAATTTTAGTCAAATCAGTCAACCCCAGTACTTAATTTTCAAACCTGGTACTTATTTTAGTGGTCCCTTTTGCCAAACAAGGATGTAAATACACAAACACCAGTTGATAAGCAGTGGTGAGGAAAAGCACAGACAGACGCACATATATATGATGGGCTTCTTCGGTTGACCCAAAGCTATAATAGAAAATACTTGCTCAACGTGGAATTGAACCTAGAACCACGTGGCTGGGAAGCAAACAGTGTTAGGAACATAAATTGTGACTAAGGTTTAGTGGAAGATTTTAATTCAGAACTTATGAAAACGAGACATTTGTACTATAGAGCCAGAGACAGTTTCAGCCAGATTGGTATCAAAAGGGTTAAACAAATATATATGTAATTCTTTAACCTTTAATATTCTTTATTTAGTAATTTGTTCTTAACTAAAATGAATTAAAATTTTTGTTTATAATAAATTAAATTTTTTCTAGTAATTGAAATTTGTTAATTCAAAAATAATGCACATCATTTCCATTACGAAATACACAATTATATTTACTTTCCTTCTTAAATGCGTAAACATAATTTGTCTTTACATATCTTTTTATTTAGTAATTTCTTTCCTGCTAATTTCACCTGTAATAAATATGTATTAACTATTGACTGACTCCTGTGCCGGTGGCACATAAAAAGCACCGTTCAAGGTTGGCCGATGCCAGTGCTGCCTGACTGGCTCCTATACCAGTGGCATGTAAAAAGCACCCACTACACTCTCACACCATTCAAGCGTGGCTGTTGCCAGTACCGCCTGACTGGCCTTCATGCCGGTGGCATGTAAAAAGCACTTACTACACTCTCGGAGTGGTTGGCGTTAGGAAGGGCATCCAGCTGTAGAAATTTTGCCAGTTCAGATTGGAGCTTGGTGCAGCCTTCTGGCTTGCCAGCCCTCAGTCAAACTGTCCAACCCATGCCAGCATGGAAAGTTAAACAATGATGATGATTACATCGTTTGTCTTCTTTGATCAAGTATTTTGAGTTCCCTTTCACATTATCTTTTAATGTATCTTCCATTTACAAACCCAATACCAGATGCAGTAACATTCTGTCAATTTCTGCCATATTACGTATCCCCTATACTATTTACCATTTTTACAGAATAAGATGACCATAACTGATAGATGCATATTAGTTAATGCTTAATTTCATTTGCTCTCACATTGAAAATTAATTAAAACAAACATAGAGTGTTTCAACAAAAATATGGTAATGGAAGGGTTAAATATAATTTCATGCACTATTTTTAATTAAATAAAGTTGGATTTTGATAAATTTAGGTGGATTAAGATTATCATATTTTTATTTAATCTTTTCCTGCTTTTACTAAGCTGGAAGATCTCTAATTCTATTGTTTTATTGAGATAGTGTTGGTAAAGGATCAACTATATAGATACAACCAATGCAGGAATTAAATAAACAATAATATTAAAAGTAAATTATTTATCCTTTAACTTGTTCAAGTCACTAGCCTGTGGCCATGCTGGGGCACCACTTTGAAGAACTTTTAGTTGAATGAATTGACACCAGGACTTATTTTTTTCAAACCTGGTATTTATTCTATTGGTCTCTTTTGTTGAACTGCTAAGTTACTGGGATGTAAACACACCAACAGTGGTTGTCAAGCAGTGGTGGACACAGACAAACACAAACACCTCTCCTATATATATATATATATATATATATATATATATATATATATGTATGTATGTATATGTATATATATATTATTTAAATAATCAGAAAATGGAGAAAACTTTTGATCAACAAACAGACTGGACCACATCTATAGATCTTTTTTTAATACAAAACTTGACATAACATCATAACATTTCTGTGACATAACAATTCTTATGGCCATTCCCGCTTCCAATGCCAGTCAGTGGTTACGAAAGAATTCCGAAAATATTCGTCATCTTCATAGGACATTCAGTCTAGTACATGGAGCTTCATCAGGGTGAATAGAAATGCGTAAAATAAAATAATTGAAGAGAAGAGGGAATAGGAAAAAACAGGGCCTTGAGAAGAGGCCAGGAGGCTCAATATATTAGAATCATACCATCTTCCAGCATGGAGCTTCAAATTCGATAGGCAAAAGAGTGATCTAGGGAAATATTTACAGGTTATTTCTATATTCTGTTGTTACCTGTACCCTACGAGCATAGTGTGCCTGCAGACCTATGCCCAGGGATAGCACAGGTAACTGATATTGATAGTAAATATGGATGTTTTTATCCCTTAGTCGGTTACTATAACCGCTATCTCTGCTTACCTATATATATATATATATATATATATACATATACATATACAGGTAAGCAGAGATATATATATATATAAAGGGTTTCTTTCCATTTCTGTCTACCAGCTTTACCCACAACTCTTTGGTCAGGCCAAGGCTATAATAGAAGACACTTATCCAAGGTGCCACGCAGTGGGACTGAACCTGGAACCATGTGGTTGGGAAGTAAGTTTCTTACCACACGGCCATGCCTGCACCTAAGGAAATAATAATCTTTTTAAAAATAGATTTTAAGTATAGTTTCAACATTTATATCAGTAATTTTGGGATATATTTTTTTTCAGAATTTGTTCAAAAAAGAAAATAGTTTAACAATAATGTTGAAGAAATATACCAATAGAAATCTTACCTGATGACGAAAAGATTGCAATAAAAGTGAGAATGATATGTTTTGGTAAGATTCTTGACATGATAATTCTTAGGAATTAATTAAAGTTTTAGTTTCAGCTTCCTTTTTTCTCAAATGAAATGCTGTGAAGTCAACCTTATTAATAATACTCATGTTAATCAATTCTGACATTGAATATCAATAATCATTATAATCTGTTCTTTATATGAATGGATTGATTTGAAGACAATGAAGAGATTTTATGTTAGAAGGAAATCGATTGAAACAGATGGCAAATATTCTACTGTATGTGTCTTTTTTGTTTCATTTTTCCATTTTGATACTTAACTGGTGTGAATGTTTCAATCCAGCAGCTTTATTCTCTGTTTGATTAAGTATGGTGTGGAAGTATAGTGATATTTCTTTATAAGATATAAAGAAAAAATCATTGGTGTCTTTGTCTTTTTGTTTAATTTGGTGTTAATTTATATCCTCCTTCTAGGATTATGTAAGATTATAACTATTTCAGAAGTGAAACTCAACACTACCATCTTCCTTTATTATTTAATCAAATATATGAAGATAGATTAGACAGTTTCAAAGATAATTCTCAATGGCATTGATTCTCATACTGAAACCATTGAAAAATACCTCATAAAATACAGTTTTGGTACACTAAATCCTTCAGTCAACAACCATTGTTCATGAACATCATATCAATACTCTCATGGATACAATTTCAAATAAATTTGTACTTATTGTCTGCAAACCAATCTGTATGGTTTATTGATAAAAAATGTTTCTCTAGATAGGTGCAGGTGAAACTGTATGGTTAAGAAGTTTGTTTTGTGACCATGTGGATTTAGGTTCAGTCCCACTATGCAGCACCTTGGGTAAGTGTCTTGCACTGTACTTCCAGTCCAACAAATGCCTTATGAATGAATTTGATTAATGCAAACTGTATGGAAGCAAGTGCCACTGACTGATGCCAGTGTTGCCAATGGATGCCAGTGCTGCCAACAGATGCTAATGTGGCCAATAGATTCCAGTGCCGCCGACCGATTCCAGTGCTACTGACTGATGCCAGTGCTGCTAACTGATGCCAGTGCCGCCAACAGATGCCAGTGCTGCCTGACTAGCACCCATGCTGGTGGAACATAAAAAGCACCATTCAAGCATGGTTGATGCCAGTGCTGCCTCACTGGCTCCTGTACTGGTGGCATGTAAAAAGCATCCACTACATTCTTGAAGTAGTTGGCATCAGGAAGGGCATCCAGCTGTAGAAACCTTGCCTAATCAGATTGGAGCCTGGTGCAGCCATCTGGCTTGCCAGGTCTTAGTCAAACTGCCCAGCCCATGCCAGCATAGAAATTGGACGTTAAATGAACACAATGATGATGATGCATACATATAACATTAATTCTTGCCCCATTCTCAATCACAATTGCCCAACGAATGGGAACATGAAACTCTGAGTAGCAGTTTTTTGTGATGTTTTTGTGATGTTTTTGTAGCTTTAATAATAAAGTGTATATATGGTCAGGCATTCGCCATGATAGATCGCTAGCCACTAAACCTTTTTCTATTTTCTCTCCCTGTTTATTTCTGTGTTCCTTTCTGTGGAAGAGCGTAGGCTCAAATGTAAAAGACTTTCTCACTTCCTGAGCATTAAACTAATACATCTGCTTGTTGTTTATACACTCATGCTCGTCTTTTGTTTTTTTGTAAATTCTCACTATATATATATATATATATATATATATATATATATATTATTGTGTCTGGGGAGAGTCATTCTGTTTTAATACCTTATTAATTAACACACTCATCATCATCATCATCATTTACTGACCCTTGTTCATGCTGGCATTGGTTGGACAGTTTGACTGGGCTGGGGCACTGGAAGGCTGTGTCAAGATCCAGTCTGATTTGGCACAGTTTTCTATGGCTGGATGCCCTTACTAATGCCAACCACTCTGAGAGTGTAATGGGTGCTTTTGCACGCCACTGGCATGGGAGCCAGTATCTGCCATGACTGTGATTTTGCTTGGCTTGATGGTTCTTCTTCTCAAGCATGACATAATGCCAAAGGTCTTGGTCATTGCTTCTGTGAGGTCCAACACTCAAAAGGAGCTTGGCCACTTTGCTTCCATGAGGCCCAATGCTTGAAAGGAACTCAGCCACCTTGCCTCCGTGATATGTATGTATCATCATCATCATCATCATCGTTTAACGTCCGCTTTCCATGCTAGCCTGGGTTGGACGATTTGACTGAGGACTGGTGAAACCGGATGGCAACACCAGGCTCCAGTCTGATTTGGCAGAGTTTCTACAGCTGGATGCCCTTCCTAACGCCAACCACTCAGAGAGTGTAGTGGGTGCTTTTACGTGTCACCCGCACGAAAACGGCCACGCTCGAAATGGTGTCTTTTATGTATGTATATATATATATATATAGATAGATATATATATGCATGCATAGATGTAACTTTGCAGTTTAATGAAAAAGAATGATAGAATAAGCAGTAGACTTCAAAATAAGTACAGGAGTCATTTGTTTGACTAAACCCTTTAAGGTGGTGCTTCAGCATGGCCACAGTCCAATGACTTAAACAAGTAAAAGCACGAAAGAATAAAAGAATAGTAGAATGCACTTTCGCTTCTCCTTATTTCTTCAAGGATTCCACTGTTTTAGGTGTTTTACCCTTGACATTGAGTGAAAGTTGTAAACGAGTATCACCATCACACAAGCAGTTTCTTTGGTTTCCAGTATTTCGTGGAAACATATCCAGTCATGGGGAAATATTAATTTGTCTGGAAATAGTTGAGAGTTGGCAACAGAAAGTAAAAGACACTTGGTCAAGGTGCCTCAAAGTGGGAAAGAATCCAAAATCATGTGATTGGGAAGCAAATTTAAGACTAGAGGCTACCAATTACACTCCAGTGAACTCAATTTGGCATCAATTTGTAACAACTTTGTTTCTAGAGGACGTGATTAGATGTGAAAAGATTTTCATAAAACAATTTATTTTAATAGGCACAGCCATATCTGTGTAGTAAGACACTTGCTTCCCAACCACATGGTTCTATGTTCAGTCCCACTGTGTGGTACCTTGGGCAAGTGTCTTCTATGGCTTCAGGCAGACCAAAGCCTTGTGAGTGGATTTGGTTGTTGGAAACCGTAAGAAGCTTGTTGTGTATATATGTGTGCATGTGTGTGTGTGTGTGTGTGTGTGTGTGTGCATGTGTGTGTGAATGTGTGTGTGAGTGTGTATGCGTGAGTGTGTGTATGGATGTTTGTGTGTTTGTGTGTCCTGAACCACTGCTTAACAACTGGTGTTGGTGCATTTATATTCCTGTAACTTAGTGGTTCAGTAAAAGACACTGATGGAACAAATACCAGCTTTAAAACAAAAAGATAGGTACTGGGGTTGATTTGATCAACTATAAATTCTTTAAGTAGGTGCTCCAGTATGGCTGCAGTCTAATGACTGAAACATGTAGATGAGTATACTTGATGAGTTTATCTAACTTTATGAAAACCATTTATTTTGCTTGCATTTCATTTGATAATAACACAAATTTATCCAGGATATTAATCATTTATACCAAGTTTTCTTCTAAAAGCTTTCTGTCAACCTTTCTGTCACCTGTTTCCAAGAAACATGTTTCTTCATGACTAGACATGTTTCCAAAAAGATTGGAAGTAAAAATCTTACTGCTGAGTTGAATACATTTTTCTTTATTTTTATTAAAGGTATTTTTTATATTGCACATTGATCGCTTTCATCATCATCAGCAGCAGCATTGTTTAACGTCTGCTTTCCATGCTAGCAGGGAAAGCAGACGTTGAATGATAATGATGATGATGATGAAAGCGATCAACATGCAATGACTAAGGAAAATAGTCTAACAAAGGGGCATATAAGCCCACGACAGAAAAAAGAAGGCTTTCCTATCTGCGTGGGAGAACCCACATCCCTTTGTTAACGTGACTAAGTTACCTTTACACCAATGAATCAGCCTCCCTCTTTCTGTCAAATTTAAGAATCATATGTTAGTTTGTATTTGTTTTTATGTAAACAAACTTTCTATATGCTTTCAGTGCGAATGGTTTTTTATTGTGATACTGTGATTTACAATGCTGTAAATAATAATAATGGTATTTTTATATAAGCTTAAAACTTATGGTGATCACCATGCAATGACTACGGAAAATAGTTTAATAAAGGGGCATATAAGCCCACAACAGAAAAAAGAAGGCTTTTCTCTCCATGTGGGAGTTGAGCCTATATCCCTTTGTTAACGCAACTAAGGGTGTTACCTTTACACCAGCAAATCAGCCTCTCTTTTCCTGTCAAATTTAAAAGCTATAATAGTTCATGTTTGTTTTTTTACATGTAAACAAATTTTTAATATGTTTTCGGTGTGAATGGTTTATAATTAAGTAACTCTGTGATGGACTAGAATCCCGTTCAGAGAAATGTTGTGATCTTGATCACTTATATGTCATGGAGACCTGGCAAAAGGTTTTATGCACCTTTGTGTTCAAGAAGAGTATAATAAAGGTATGTGGCAATTAAAATGAGAGGAAGAAAAATATTACTAATTGGTTGAAATGGCCCTTTATTTTCATCGTTACAGTCTAAGATACGTTTTCAAGTTGTTGTACAATGATTATTCACAACACTAATATCCAATCTGTAGGTAGTTACATTTACCTTTTGTTGACTGCTAGAAGACAGACAATAAAAGGAGAGAGAGAGAGAGAGAGAGAGAGAGTAAGAGAGTCTAAACAAGTAGAGAGAATAAGAGCTGTATTAAGTGTTTCCTCTGTCGGTGCCAAAAGAAAAAGGGAAGAACCAAATTTGGGTTCTGTATTTATATTTATTGGAAAGCTGGATGTGGGTCAGAAAACAATGGAAAGTAATGAATTTATCTCCCTTGAACTGTATTTAACCCAAGAATGTTAATTTAAACAATAGAGCTTAATTAAAGGTGAAAGTTGACACTCATAAATTTCTAAGTGCAAGAAGAATAGAAAAGGAACTTGTAGAAAAATGTAGATTCAATTTTGAATCTTAGCTTAGAATCTAAGAAGCTATTCGTTACAAGAGAGAGCATTTAAGCCAGGTCTCCAGTTTGAGTATATCCTCCTCCCTTCACCAGTTTTAGAACCTTTGTAAAAGTCATGGATGCTGCCTTCCTTCCAGACCAAAAGATGGAAGTCAGTGTTCCCATTTATTCATGTTATATCGAATAGGCTCCAAAGAGGGCATTCTGTGGATTTAATTAGTTATTAATATTCCAACTTTTGTCGTGATAGCTGAAGAAGCAAAAAAATTGAGGGCAAAGTCTATTAAGAAGTAATTTATTTTTAAATCAAGAAATTAAAATTTTCTGGATATAATTACGGAAAGTTATGACCATAGATGGTGTTTTAATTTTTCAAAACTTCAAACCTTGATTCTTTAGAGAGTTTATAAAAAAATGTCCGCCTTCTCGATAGAAAAAAAAAAAAAAAAAAAAAAAAAAAAAAAAGGCAGCGCAGCATCCTTGGCTTTCAGAAATATTCTTTTCCCGCTCAGAACTGTCGAAGTATGGAATAGACTATTATTGTCTGTTGACGATTGTATCTTCCAAAAATTTCATGCTTCCCAAAAACATCGCTGACAACTTCTGAGTTGCCTATTGACCATTTCTTGTTTATGGCTCTTTTACTGTTAACTTTTCTGACATTTTGTATTTTATCCTGTGAACTGTGCAATGCACTTCAGGCTTTCGTTGCTATCTTTCTTTATTTGACTTATACGTCTCCTTTCTGTTCACTCTTTTAACTTTATCATCGGGATGTAGTGCACACGAACTCATTTTCTCACAAAATCATCTTTCTCTCCTACTTCAACCCCATTGTAGAATACTGGTGCGCGAACAAATAATTTCCTTCAGCGGGACAACATAAATAAATAAATAAGTAAATAAATAAATAAAGAGAGAAAGAGAGAAAGAAAGAAGCAAGCGAGTTAGATCTCTTTTTAAAAGAAGTAATAAAGGGCGAGGAAGCCAATTAGAGTAATCCCCCTTGTCTCGTCAATCATGGCGCATCAGTGGAGTTATGGACAAGTAAGTTAAATTTTTGTTTTGACTCATTGGTGACTTACAGTGTCCGATTCGAGTCAGAAAGAAAACACTAACGAAAACAAAAAACAAATCATTTACTGTTAAAATGGTACCCGTTTTAAACTACCCCGTTTCAAATTCTGATATATTTTCACCTGTGAACGACACGGAATACTTTCTAATTCTTATTAATTCGCCCCTTTTTTCCCCTTCTTTCTTCGTCTAAAATTTATTTTAGCAAATATTTCGATTTAAATATTTCTGTCTCTGATGAAATCTTTGAAAGAATGTAAAGGACATTCTCTGGAAGACTTTTAATTTCACAGAAAATTCTTTCGTTTTACCTCTTTCTTAAAAATACTCCGAAAAAAAAAAAAAAAATTTCACAAATGATTTTGAAATATTTCCGTTTTAATGAAGAGTTGCTTTTAAAAACAAAAGAAATACTAAAAATATTTATGGTCTGAATTGTCAAGGAATTTCATTTGCTCTTTGTTTCCAATTAACGAAATGATTTATCGTTTTTTGGGGTAATTAATGAATTTTATTTGAGAATTGTATTGTTTCTTTTTTCTTTTGTATGTTTAAATCAAAGAAGGGCTGGATCCCAATTTTTTTTAAGAAACAGACGTCGTAATTTCGAAATAAAATATGTCATCAGCAAATTAT
>NC_068983.1:60208705-60214539 GCF_001194135.2 Octopus bimaculoides | reverse complement strand
CAAACATTAGCTTCCGCTTTCTTCTTATATCGCTTACTTTAAATTTATATCGACTTCGTAACTAGGCGCTATTTTAAGTACCGTTAAAGTGTCAGGTGTTTTGTTAATTTTTTTTTATATAATTTCTTTTTTCCTCTCAATGGCTCACTTCAAATTAATAAATTTACGACTTGCTAGAAATTTAGGCGATCTTTGATTTTAAGTTCAGCTATATATACGCACACGCACACAAAAAGAAAGATCGCATAATTTGTGTTTAACAGCTGGATGTCAGTTTTATTGTTAATTGCTTAAAATCTAGGATTTTGATTAGCTACTAGCATTAAATGACCTTATTCCAACACGTCAGTTTAATATGCCTAAACCATTATTTTGTTCGAACTGTCTGAGATCCTTCAACATTTCTCCTATATCAATTTGTTTTAAAGTCTATATATACCAGCGTTTCCCATCCGCAGCTCGCAGGGCCGCATGCATCCCTCGACGATCTTCCGTCTATAAATATAATAAATTTTTATTCAATTGACTTGTGCTTCACTTTTTTTTTTTTTTTTTGGTCCGGCCCCCTACAAAAAATCGCCAAATCATCCAGGTTTGGGATTTGACCCTGATATTAAAAAGGTTGAGAGCCACTACTATACGCAGTTCGTTACCACAAACTGAAAGTAACTTTTTTGTAGTATTTTTGTTTGTCATAACTCACGTTATTCACCTCATTTCCTTGTTTCAGCTTAAAACTACTGCAGTTCCTGCCGCGTCTTTCTTTCTGTGCCTTTTTATCTTTAATTATAATCTTCATGTACTTGTTATTGAACCAGAAGAGATAAAATTAAGTAGCTGACTTGTTAGTGATAGTTGACAGTCTTGAACTGACAAGGGAGTGACACCACTCTGGGCAATCCTTGACTACCTTCTAACGCAGTGGTTCTCAACCTTTTTAATATCTGGACTAGATCCAAAACGTGGGTTTTTTTAGTGGGTGGGTGGGAGTGGAGGGTCACACCAAAAAAGTGAAACAAAAAGAAATTAGAGAAAAATTTATATTTATAAAGAGAAGACCGTTGAGGGCCGCATGAGGCCTTAAGAGCTGTGGCTGAGAACTGCTGCTCTGATGTCTTAGAAAAAGACATTGGATAATTTAGTCTTTGATGTATTATGTATGAAAATAAGTCAGGGTGGTCATGACTGGAATGCTTCTAATCGAGGCTTGCCTCACTCCAAGATGAGCTGGGACTAATAAGCAATGAGTAGGAAGAGTGAGGGAAATGATTTATTCTTGGAAGCATTGAGTGGAACTGATTTGTCAACCAGGCCAATTATTGGCACTCTGTATATTATGGTTTAAGGCAGTTAGGAAGTTTAACCTGAAAGTTTGCAAAAAATATTTTGCCAAAGTCTTTAATATTGAATCCAACTCTCAGTTTCTCCATTGATTGCTTATGTTTTATGATTTTTAACCATAGATTTATAATTTTTATTGCTTTAATGCCCAGCTTTGCATTTATACACGTGTTAGTCTTCAGCTCTTTTAAATCATAATATTTTCATGCTACTAAGGCAGCGAGCTGGCAGACTCATTAGCAATGCCAGGTAAAATGCTTAGCAGCATTTCTTCTGTCTTTATTTCCTGGGGTCAACTTTGCCTTTCATGCTTTCGGGGTTAATAAAATAGACACCAGTTAAGCACTGCAGTTGATGTAATTGACTTGCCCTTTTCTCTGAAATCAATGGCCTCGTGCCAAAATTTTAAATCCTTATTATTTTCACTTTGGTAAGACACTTTACTCTCTTGTTTTTGTTCCATTCCTATTTTAAAGACTATAAATTTTGGTACAAGTAGAAAGATATATTTTTCAAGGTGTAAATACTGTTAGAACAGCCATATATAGGATAGAATCCTTACAGAGCAGAAAAATCTGGTTGCTCTGTAAGAATTTTATCCTATATATGCTGTTCTATCAGTACTTATGCGTTGAAAAATGTATTTTTCTTCTTGTACTATGATACATTTCAGCACTTCAAAAGCAAACTTATGCTTGTTTACATATGACATAATTAATATAAATTTTGTTTTTGTTAAGTATTTTCATCTTCTTTCTTTTCCAACTGGAGTAACCATATATCTTCCTACAGCTAGATGCCTGATCCTGTCTCTCTGTCATATTTTTTAACCTCTCATCATCTAGCAGAAAGCCACCTTCCTCAATCCTATTTGCATTTGCTCAGTTGAAGGATCTTGTGTTACAAATTACTTGGTGACCCCACGACTGCCAGTGCCATGTAAAAAGCACCCAGTACACTCAGTAAAAGTGACTGGAGAAACCCTACCAAAGCAGACATTGGGGTTTGAGTTAGTCTTCTGGCTTGCTTGCTGCTATTGAATTGTTTGTCCCATGCCAGTATTTATGATCGTCATTTGATCGCATGCTTGCTTGATTAGGGCTACATGGTAGTTGAGGATGTAATTTTGACATACATCACCTTCAGCTAAAACTATCAGATCACAAGTAAATCTTTCACTGTAACTTTGTCAAACAATTGTCTTTCCTAATCTTGTAAATCCAGTATTAGTAATATGTCTAACCTTCAAAAGAGTTAGAAGAGAGAGCTGAAGAAAGAGCATGGCTGTGTGACTAGGAAGTTCCTTTCTTGATCATGTGGTATCAGGTTCAATACACCACATTGCACAGCAGCTTGGACAAATGTCTTCTATAACCTTAGGTTGACCAATGCCTGTAAGTAAATTTGGCAGATGGAAACTGGATATAGCTTGTGTGTGTGTGTGTGTATATATATATATATATATAAATAAGTTGAGCGTGATCGTTACCAGCATCACCTTACTGGCACCTGAAACAACATTCAAGCGAGATCGTTGCCAGTGCCACTGGACTGGCTCCTGTGCAGGTGGCATGTAAAATACACCATTTTGAGCATGGCTGTTGCCAGTACCGCCTGACTGGCCTTCGTGCCGGTGCACGTAAAAGCACCCACTAAACTCTAGGAGTGGTTGGCGCTATGAAGGGCATCCAGCTGTAGAAACTCTGCCAGATCAGATTAGAGCCTGGTGTAGCCATCTGGCTTGCCAGTCCTCAGTCAAATCGTCAACCCATGCTTGCATGGAAAGCGGACGTTAAACAATGATGATGATAGATATTATTATTAATTAATAAATAAGTGACCAGCAAGCATTAAAGCCAATAAAAGGGCAAATCCTAAGGGTATGTGAGGCACCAACATTACTGTAAATAAGAGTTAAAAAATACTCTAATAAGCCACCATTTCACTGAAAGCATGATAGATCAAGGAAAATCGAAGGATGAGCAAAGAAATTAACGTTGTAGCTGATAGTCGCAAATGAGGTCACAGATGAGAATTGAGAGAATCATCTCAAAGTTCAAAATCGTATGATACGGATATCTGTGACCTCGTTTGTCAGCCAATGAGCTCATCCCTCAATTTTCCTCAACCTTTTGTGCTTTCAGTGAAATGGTACACTGGTGCTTCATGTACCCTCAATTATAATTATTAATTAATTATAAAATTTATATATACATATATTTTAAATTCCATGAGTCGGAAAACACAGGCACTCGTATATCTGGGCATATTATTAATGAAATATAATATTTACCAATTGGTAAAGTGGTTGATATGGGAATATTGTATTGTATTTTATTAATAATAATAATGATTTCAAATTTTGGCACAAAACCAGTAATTTCTGAGGAGTTGGTAAGTTGATTAGATTGGCTCCCAGTGTTCAACTGGTACTTATTTTACATATATATGTAAAGTGGTTGGCATTAGGAAGGGCATCCAGCTGTAAAACCATACCAAAACCGGCAATGAATCCATGAATCCTGGTGCAGCTCATGTCAAACCATCCAACCCATGGAAAATTGATGATCATATATATATATATATATGTATGGTGTTAGTGTTCTATATATAAGATTTCTATGTTCTGGATCTTTCTTGTAGATATGAAGTTGTTTGAAATGAAATTGAAAATAATTGGTATAGAATTTGAAGCTGAAATTGTGCTTAACCCTTTTGGCATTTAAACCAGCCATATTCAGTCCAAATACTTTATTTGTTTTATGTTCAAACTGCCCAGAAAAAGGTGTCATTCTATAAATGAACAATTACATCATTGAAATCTGAAACCTAGCAGATAATGCACGATTAATTCAAAGCAATGTGAATAAATTAGCATTACATTTGACAGAGAAGTAATCTGAATGCTTAAGGGTTAAACATCTAGAGATAGGATTTAGGAGAAGATAATGAAAGGAAGTTGATTTCATAAGTTATTCTTATCAATTACAAAGTCCAGAAGGGTTAAAAGTAAATGAAGTGAATGTTGTCAGGAGAAAAAATCTTTTGGCAGATATACAAATATGAAAGAATAAGATACAGAAAATTGAATGCCTTTGTCAGCCCTGTGTAAATTATGGCATGAAAGGAACAAATTCAACACTTGTTGGGGTAACCCAAATAATGTCACATTTCAAACAAGTACTAAATATCTCTGACAATGTAAACTTCAAAATATTCTCCATGAAACTCTTCTGTATTTGTTGGTTCATGAATGGCTGTGTGGTTAAGGAGTTTGCTTTGTACTCGCATAGCTTTGGGTTCAGTCCTACTGCTTGTCACCTTGGGTATGTGTCTTCTACTGTAGCCCCAACTCTACAGAAGTCTTATGAGTGGATTTTGGTAGATGGAAACTGAAAGAAACCTGCTGTGTGTGTGTTGTATCCCTGTTTTAACACTGCATCCTAGTTGTAAACAAATGTTGCTCTCATACAAGTGGTGTTGTCCATTTACATTTTTCAGTGAAACACGCCTAGCCATTATGCTGTTTGTGTTCATCAGATTAAAGGATATATTACCTTATTTGGAAACGGAGGGGGGGGGGGTTGATGACAGGAAGAGCACCCAGCTGTAGAAAATTCAACTTTGATGTATATCTTTTGACTCATGCAAGCATGGAAAAGTGAACTTTGAAATGATGATGATGATGATTTATCTAGTTTAGTTTAAATTTCTACTCTTGATTCAGTGTTCTACTTTAGTCTGTAGTGGTTCCCTGCTTTGATTGCTGTGAGACAAGAGAATTTCTGGATTTATATAAGAGGTCTGGATTCAATTGTTTACAAAGCTTATCAAAATAGTTAGTTTGTTAACACCAGAGTGTAGTGATAGTAGCGTATGTTTTATAGCAAGACTAACAGGCTGCAGGAATTTTATTTCTGAGTAGAAATTGGTATTTTGGTGCAAATACAAATACACACACACATAAGTATATACGTATATATATTTGCTGCTTTCTTCCAAGGAATCTAATGCTCTTAGCTTAGTTTTTCCTTGGGGCTGGTCAGATTGGAGCAATCTCGAGTAGAACCAGCCAAAATTGCAAAGATAATCTGGATCTCGACTGAGGATAGTAAGACTCCGAATGGCCCATCCTTGTTTTCTTTGTATCATCTGTCTGGATGTTTTGTTGTTCCTTTTTTTGTATCACCTAATTGTCTGGATGTTTTGTGTTCTTGTCCCATTTTTGTGTTTATATATATATATATATATATATATTACAAATTAAAAGGGAAAAGGATTATCAATTTATTAATTTATTAATAAATCAACAATTAATAATTTTTACCAAGCCCTTCGGTATGTAAGCACCATTATCGGTGGAGAACTTATTTAAAAGTTCATATATATTTATAAACATAATTTAGGGATCAGCAAATATTTGCTTCACCACATACCGAAGTTCAGAAATAGCAGCTGTTTATATATATATATATATATATATCCACTATAGC
>NC_068983.1:60207947-60208695 GCF_001194135.2 Octopus bimaculoides | reverse complement strand
CACCTAATTGTCTGGATGTTTTGTGTTCTTGTCCCATTTTTGTGTTTATATATATATATATATATATATATTACAAATTAAAAGGGAAAAGGATTATCAATTTATTAATTTATTAATAAATCAACAATTAATAATTTTTACCAAGCCCTTCGGTATGTAAGCACCATTATCGGTGGAGAACTTATTTAAAAGTTCATATATATTTATAAACATAATTTAGGGATCAGCAAATATTTGCTTCACCACATACCGAAGTTCAGAAATAGCAGCTGTTTATATATATATATATATATATATCCACTATAGCAAGATGTCTGTCTCTGTTCCTCTATCATGAACTGACACAAAGCCACTTCCCTCAATACTTCCTCCACTCCCAGTTGGCTTGGGGTGTCTTGGAAGTTACTTGGTGATACCTCCTGTGCACCCAGTACACTCTATAAAGTGGTTGACATTAGGAAGGACATCCAGCCATAGAAGTCATGCCAAAGAAGACAATTAGAGCTTGGTGCAAGCTTCTGACTTGCCTACTCCTGTCAAACTGTTCAAGTTAGCATGGAAAAAGAGATGTTAAATGCTGTCTGTCTTATCTATCTATCTATGTCTGTCTGCCTGTCTAATCTATCTATTCTGTCTGTCTATCTATTCTGTCTGTCTATCTATTCTGTCTGTCTATCTATTCTGTCTGTCTATCTATTCTGTCTGTCTATCTATTCTGTCTGTCTATCTATTCTGTCTGTCTATCTAT
>NC_068983.1:60206037-60207241 GCF_001194135.2 Octopus bimaculoides | reverse complement strand
TATCTGATCTGTCTGTCTGTCTGTGTGTCTGTCTGTCTGTCTGTGTGTCTGTCTATCTGTCTGTCTATTTATCTAATCCTTCTGTGTGTCTATCTATCTGTTCTGTCTTATGTGTCTAATCCGTCTGTGTGTCTATCTAATCCGTCTGTGTGTCTATCTAATCCGTCTGTGTGTCTGTCTAATCCGTCTGTGTGTCTATCTAATCCGTCTGTCTGTCTCTCTAATCCGCCTGTGTGTCTGTCTCTCTAATCTGTCTGTGTGTCTTTCTATCTAATCTGTCTGTGTGTCTTTCTATCTAATCTGTCTGTGTGTCTTTCTATCTAATCTGTCTGTGTGTCTTTCTATCTAATCCGTCTGTCTATCTCCCTAATCCATCTGTTTAAACAGCTGCTGTCGCATGTGGGACAAATCCGTTTGTCACCTGAATCTGTCGTCAATATTGCTCTGCCACCTTCCTTTAACCAGGAAGGTAAGGCAGTTTTCATCGTACTGATGGCTATGGTGAAAGAATGTGTGTGGTGGACTTGTTTAAACAGCTGCTGTCGCATGTGGTACAAATCCGTTTGTCACCTGAATCTGTTGTCAATATTGCTCTGCCACCTTCCTTTAACCAGGAAGGTAAGGCAGTTTTCATCGTACTGGTAGCTATGGTGAAAGAATGTGTGTGGTGGACTTGTTTGAAAGGTTTAGAGACAAATACTTTCCTCTCTGGTCAATCTCTCATCAACTTTTTTGAGAATTACTTGAAAAGAAAGGTAAGAGTAGAGAGGGAAGTTTTGTCTAATGAAAGAGTTAATAAAAGGTGGGTGAATGTAGCAAAAATGGTACACATGAATGATGGAAGCACTTTGAGCATTAACCTATAAAACAAACAAAGAGAGAGAGAGGGCACTTTGCTCTCAGAGATTTTCCCTTTTGCCGAGGTTACCGTGGTTATTGTTTGTACGTTTTTCTTTCCATGGATAAATCTAGTCAATGTTATATTTTCTCCCCCTTTTGGGAATTCAAATTGTTAAAAAAAAATCACCTTGTTATCTATTTGTGTCCAAAAACGTCCCTTTTTTTTTTTTTTATCCCTTTTGATTGATTTCGAAAAAGAAAAATTTTACAATGTATTGTCCCTTCTGTATTAAGCATGTGTGGCTAAATAAAGAAATCTGTCTTGTCTTATCTGTCTTGTCTTATCTGTCTTGTCTTATCTGTC
>NC_068983.1:60195852-60205566 GCF_001194135.2 Octopus bimaculoides | reverse complement strand
GTCTTGTCTTATCTGTCTTGTCTTGTCTTATCTGTCTTGTCTTGTCTTATCTGTCTTGTCTTGTCTTATCTGTCTTGTCTTGTCTTATCTGTCTTGTCTTGTCTTATCTGTCTTGTCTTGTCTTATCTGTCTTGTCTTGTCTGTCTCTCTATCTATCTAGCTGTCTGTCTGTCTGTCTCACACATAATGATGCAAATAATCTTTTGTTAGAAGTCAATATATTTACGAATGATTGTAATCAACTTCATTGCCATATAGCTGTTTCTGCTATGAGAAGGAATGCACTGCCTCTTAAAACAGAAACAGCTATAAGCTGATGAAGTTCTCCTGTCATTCAATTAATTCATATATATCACATGACTGACCAGACTATGAGATGTTGTTATACATCACTTGTCACAATGCACTTGGCATTGTTTTTATTTTTTTTAGCTATCAAATGATGCCACCCGACTGGCTAGGTAAGCAGGCCAATATTCCCCCTGATTGGAAGGCCAGTCCGTCTCAGAGTTGCTCATTTACAACTGAATGGACTGGAGCAGCAGGAAATGAAGTGTTTTGCTCAAGAACACAACATGCTGCCCAGTCTGAGAATTGATCCTATGATCTAGTGATTGTGAGTGCAACACTCAAACCACAAGGCCATGCACCTACACACATAATGTTGGCTTTATGCTAGAGGAGAAAGGGCCTGAACAGGTTTCATGCTGTAGAGGAGTTAGATGGCTACTCATATTCTTTTCTACTCTAGGCACAAGGTCTGAAATTTTTAGGGAGGGGGCCAGTCAATTAGATCGACCCCAGTACGCAACTGGTACTTAATTTATCGACTCCGAAAGGATAAAAGGCAAAGTCAATCTCGGTGGAATTTGAACTCAGAATGTAAAGACAGACAAAATACTGCTAAGCATTTCACCTGGTTTGCTAATGTTTCTGCCAGCTCACCGCCTTCATTTCCGAGTATATATTCTTTTCTACTCTAGGCACAAGCCCTGAAATTTTTTGAGCGGGGTCCAGTTGATTAGATTGACCCAGTATGCAGCAAATACTTAATTTATCGACCCTGAAAGGATGAAAGGCAAAGTCAATCTCAGCTATAGAGATATATATTGTGTGATGTATGTGTGTATGTTTGTGTCTCCTTGTCTTGACATCACATGTCATTCATTTCCAATATTCTGTGAAAACATGTCCGGTCATGGGGAAATGTATCCTTGCTTGGAAATAGTTTGGGATTAGCAATAGGAAGCACATCCAGTTGTAGAAAATCTGCAACAAATTCCATCCAACCTATGCAAGCATGGAGAAATGGATTTTAAAACGATGATGATGATGATGAACCAGATATTATCCAGTTTAATCTATTTTAAGTATCTCTATCAATCTCATAACGACACAATTCCATTGCTATGTGGAATGTTTTCCTGTTGGAGGCTTGAGAATCCACTTGTAAACAGGAACTTTGGACATATTTGTCCCTGAAATCTGCCTGGTTCATGTAGTTTATAAGCAAGCTAGATAATTTGATTGTCTCTCTCATTCATTCAGTCCATTCTGTGAAGTAGTTAAAGAAGGCATCCAGTTCTAAAAAACCAATACCATAAAATGCAAAATGTTTTATGCAATAACAGGTATTGGCATTGCTTTGTTTTTCTGTGTTGTATATAATAATAATAATAATAATGAAATTATTGTGTATAGTGCTCAGGTGTACTACAACTCATCAAAGATGTACAGTGCATAGAATTATGTACAAAAGTCAGGAAAGTGAACAGTGTATGAGTCATAGTAATTATGTGTGCATGTGTATGGAGGTGGGGATATCAGGTGTAGTGTAGGACGCATGGAAGTTTTAAAGGATGCTATGTCTCAGCAACTAACAACTGATACAGGTAGTTTGTTCCATGCTTCAGCAACTCTGAGTGTGAAAAAAATGTATCTGAAAGTCATGGGAGCTGTGCTGTTTTCTAAGACACTTCAACAAAACTGTCCAGCCATGGCTGTACAGAAAATTGGTTGCAAAACAACGATGATGATGACAATAAACTTCACTGTTTTAATGATCCAGTTGTTGCGGCTTTCTAAATCTGTAAGTGGTGTTTAGTAGATACTGTTAGTTATAGACTAACTGGCCATGTGAAAAGTCCATGGTTTAATTGGAAACAACCACTAAGTATTACAAACCAATACAGTATTTTAAATGTTTTGTTTATAAATTATATGACATATTTATTTCTTTATTGCCCACAAGGGGCTAAACGTAGCGGGGACAAACAAGGACAGACAAAGGGATTAAGTCGATTACATCGACCCCAGTGTGTAACTGGTACTTATTTAATCAACCCCGAAAGAATGAAAGGCAAAGTCGACCTCAGCGGAATTTGAACTCAGAACGTAGCGGCAGGTGAAATACTGCTAAGCATTTTGCCCGGCGTGCTAACGATTCTGCCAGCTTGCTGCCCTAAACTTATATGACATATTGCCTTATAAAGCTTTTTTCACTTAAAATCATTATCATCGTTGTTTAACGTCCGCTTTCCATGCTAGCATGGGTTGGACGAATGCGATTTATGCATGAGCAAATATGGTGTCCTGAGAGCCATTAAATGAAGTGTTTGTAACCCACCAAAAGAAATCAAATTAAACAAATGACTGAAATGGAGTATTTTCCTTGAGGATAGACAATATTCTTTTGTTAGAATATGTCTTTGTTTAGTTTCCACTCATCTGCATGCTAATGGTGTGTGCACATGTACATACACCCCCACTCTCACATATACGCAGAAAGACCCAGCTAATTGTTGTCTGTGTGTCATAGGTGGAGGCATGGCTGTGTGGTTGAGAAGTTTGCTTCCCAAGCCCATGGTTTCAGTTTCAGTCCCACGCCATGGCACCTGGGACAAGGGTTTTCTGCTAAGCCCTGGGTTGACCAAAGCCTTGTGAGTGGATTTGGTAGACAGAAACCAGGAGGTTTTTTGTGTGTGTGTGTTTGTCTTATCTTGACTTGGCATAATTGTTGAAAAATAATTATCACTGTCCTACAAAGTGTGTCATTCATTTCCAACTTTCTGTGTGAAACATGTCTGGCCATGAGTAAATACTACCTTTCTTAGAAACAGGTGAGGGTTGGCAAGAGGAAGGGCATCTGGTCATAGAAAATCTGCCTCAATATACTCCATCCAACCCATGTAAGTACAGAGAAGTGGACATTACAAAATGCAGGTGATGATGTGCATATATGTGCACCAGTAGTGTTTGTATGTGTGTGCATGTGTTGATAGCATTCATTTGACTCCCTCCCTCTTCTGCTTTCTCTCTCTCTCTCTCTCTCTCTCTGTTGTGCATAAACTTTTCCCACTCACTTTTCCACACTGACAGACCGTTTCTACAACAGGAATTTTCCATTAGCATTTTAATACAATAAATTGATGCAGAATGAATAGTATATGAAAATGTAAGTTTTCTCTCGACTGACATTAAACCTATTTCATTGACAAATACTGTAGGTAGTGTAAACGTGCTAAATAATGACATCATTACACTTCAGTCTATTATCAATAATGTATCATAAACAGAACAGATAACTCGTGGAATCTTTGAACCTTTAATTGTCCTTCAGAATCACACCATACTCCTGCCTTGGCTGAATTTCCTGATAGCATTTAATAATTTTTATTGTACTTTTGTTTTTGTTTCACTTTTTTAAATACAAAAATATCTCTGTTATTTGTGTTCTATATTGTATTTTTAATAATTTTCAAGTGGCCCTGGAAGTTCTGCTTATGTTCTCTATCACTTACATAGACAAATGAACAGATGGTAGCAGCTACTTGCTGTCTTTGTTCTACTTGGTCTGCAAGTATATCCAGTTTCAGGCTGGCCTATACACTGTGGTATATTGTGGTTGATTTAATGGAATGCAACAATGTTATAGTCAAAACATGCTTCCTTTTTGTGTTTTATCTTGACTGACACACATGTATATATGTGCGTATGTATATTTTTACACACACACACACACACACATTTCATCCATAATCGTTAGTCTGACAAAATAAGGTTTATTGTTTGCCTATGGTGGACTAATGATTATGGATTAAGTGTTCATTCTCTCGTAGACTTATATTTGTTTCCTTGTTTTTTTTTGTTTTTTTTTATTCTAAGTGGTTGTACATAGATTCTTTTCAACTTGTCATATATTATGATGATAGCAGCAAGACCAATCTTTGATGCTGCAGAGCTTTTCTTCATGTTTGTGCTTTGTAGTTTTAAAGGGACAGTTGGCCAATGCAATCCAATCGTACTCTTTAGACTTGCAGGTCTGACCACAGTGGCTCAGAGATCTAAGACAGCTGCAGTGACCAGCACGCTGTAGGTTTTACATTGGAGTGATTTGCCTTAACAGTGCTGGAGAGCTCCCTCAACCCTGGAGTTGCTGGAGGAATGTCAGAGTGGGCACCAGGACTCTTCGATTTACAGTTGACCCTGACTCCCCTACCCTTTTCTTTTCCCTAAGCACTCATGACATAATGAGGATTTGTGTCTGGAGTTTCTTCCATAACATGTTAATTAGACCATAACTGAGATCGTTTCAAATGCTACTACTTTGGATCAGAGTAGATCTGGGAGCAATAGTTGCTAAGAGGTGGTTCCATGCTCTTCAAAACCCTGGAACTCCTCAACCAAGGCCTCACTACCAAATGCAGTTTAAAGTTACACCCTGGATAGGAATCTGCATATATGGTATATTTGGGATAAATTTGATGATTTTTTTTCAAATGTCTCCTTTTATTCAAGAACAGCTTGTATTAGTTGAACAGTCAATAGTGTGGAAGAGCATAAAGATTAAAGTTGTAGGTGAGAAAAAGTTAGCTGACATGGAGGACTGGAGGCCATTTGAATATTGGAAACGGAGTTACCTGTATCATGAAGATTTGCAATGGGTACGAAAATGCTGATATCATGACTGCTGCTCAATGCTCTGTGGACACTAAAGGCTGTAAGATGTGACGTGGACAGCTGCAATGGAGACTATGAAGCCGTGGCCACTAGGAAGGGGCACATCAGGCATCTGATTGCTGGACTTTATCCAGCAGCTGTAGGATAAGGTGAATGAAAATTCAAGTAAGGGAATCCAAGCTTTGGCAAGAAATATGAGTTTTGGAGTTGCCACCATGAAGCTGGTACTGAATGAGCACCTTACCGCTTGTACAAGAGGTGCAAGGAACAAATTCTATTAACCAAAGCCAATGAGAACCATTTGACAGAACAACAAGTGGCTTGTCTACAATCTTGTCCCATGTATTATCAAAACCATGGTCTTTGGGTGCGTCTCCAGTGGGTGACATCATGCTGCCCTGCATCTTTGAACGGGGCCTGAGGCTCAATTCAGATGGCTATGTGAAGCTGCTGGAGACTGTGGTCAAACCCATGCAAGTATGGAAAACTGGACATTAAGATGATGATGACAGCTTCATTGTTTAGTCCACAAAGTGAAACACATATATCTACAGCCATGTTGAATTTAATATGAAAACCAGCCCTTATCCAAGTTCATAGAACGGTGCTGGGTAATGGCTTAGATACAGACACTTGAAGAATAACGAATTGAACTCCATTGAAACAGACATATTACACATCCCATGAGCATTGAGGAGCCATTACTTCATCCATGAAATCCAGAGGCTGAATAAATCTGAATAAGTCTACATCTCTGTCTAGTACAGAGAATCTATCCCTGTCGGCTTCCTTGATGATGGCCACAAAGCTAAAATATTCTTTCAATGTTCTCTCTGAATATTTCACTTGGGAGTTGCTTCTTCATATCATTGTATAATATTCACCATTTTTTGATAATTTCACAGACTTTGCTATGTTAGGATCTATAACCATGTTTGTATCTCAACACTCTCAGCTTAACTGACACCTACCCTTGTTCGTGTCTTCTTCATAAGTGTTGAGATGTATGGCAGAGATCATGGATTATTGAGGAAATCCAGGTATTACAGTCTCATTGAACAATCTCTCTAAGATGACCTTAGGAATGTTAGACACAGCAGACATAGACCTACTTGATCAATCATTTGACAACAGCTGATTGATTTATTGATGACCACACTGTGAGCAGCTGTGCGGTTATGGAGCTTGCTTTTCAACTGTGTGGTCTTGGTTTCAGTCCCTCTGTATGGCATCTTGGGCAAGTGTTTTCTATAATAGCCACAGGTTGGCCAAAGCCTTGTGAGTGTATTTGGCAGATGGAAACTGAAAGAAGCCTCTGTGTGCGTGTGTGTGTGTGTGTACTCTTGTCTAGACTATTGTGTGATGGTGGTAAATTAGCATCATCGTTATCTAAGCAAGTTTGTTGCTTTCTAATTTTCCATGAAAACTGTTCATGGAAAAGTATTAATTTGTTTGGGAACAAGTTAAAGTTAGCAACGGCAAGGGCATCCATCCAACTGTAGAAAATGTGCCTCAACAAATTCTCTCTGACCCATGCAGGCATGGAAAAGTGGACATTAAATGTATGAGTGATGCTTGTTAACCATTGCGTGGTTGTTGGCTTTTCGCATAGACATGTTGGTATTTATAGCGAACGTGCAACAGGAAGTTGTGCTATTTCTGCCATTTCAGTACTGTCTGAAGATGAAAGAGCAAGTGATGGACTTCATCTATTGATAGCTTATCAAAATGTCATTGATTATTGATAAAATCAAAGTACTTATGCAAAAGTATTTAGAAAGTAAACATTTGTTGGTCAGTCAGGACATTTGATATTGTTCATTTGGCAATGCTTTCTTCATACTGTGACACTTGAGAAAAAAATGGCTTAACCCATTTGTTACACTATTCCTGTTGAGATACTCTGTGTTTCTTTCAATTAATTTAAAATATAACAAAGAATTTAGTAAAATAACTTAGTTATGATTTGGTTAGTGTTAGGAACATAAATTGTGACTAAGGTTTGATGGAAGATTTTTTACTCAAAACTTAGAAAAACAAGACATTTGTACGACGGAGCCAGAGGTGGTTTCAGCTGGGTTGGTATCGAAAGGGGAAAATGGAGTTAATTCTTCTGGGGTCATATTTCTGTTGAAATACACTTGCCTTCATTTCAGTCAATTTTGAAAATCGCTAAGTTATGGGGACGTAAACACACTGGCATCGGTTGTCAAGCGATGTTGTGGGGACAAACACACACACACACACATATATATATATATATATATATACGATGGGTTTCTTTCAGTTTCCGTCTACTAAATCCACTCATGAGGCTTTGGTTGGCCCGAGGCTATAGTAGAAGATACTTGCCCAAGGTGCCACACAGTGGGACTGAACTCAGAACCATGTGATTGGGAAGCAAGCTACTTACCACATAGCCACTCCTGCGCATATATATATATATATATATATATATATATATATATATAGTGATGCGATAAAGTAGTTGTATGCTGTCAACTTAATGTGACAGTCCCATGAAGGGAATAATACTACTGCTATTTAGCCCGAGGAAGCTGCACCGCTTCCTGTTGGCCTTAACACATTTCCTGTGTCTTTATGTTTACAAGGGGGAGACAAGCACCCTCACCCAGCTAGGCCTGCATCCAGAGATATGTTTCTGAGTCTTTGCTCGTCATCCAGACTGATGATATATATATATATATATATATGAGTGGACAAACGAAAGAAAAGGGCACTCAACATTTAGAAGGAGTTACATGTATTATTTAAAACAGTTTGATTCAGTTATGTGCTACTTCAATCCAAAGTCAGAAACAGTCAGGCTCCCCTTAGGGGGCCTGCAAAACTTGAAATAGCACAGAACCGAATCAAACTGTTTTACATAGCATATATAAATATTCTTTTCTACTCTAGGCACAAGGCCTGAAATCTTTGGGGATGGGGCCAGTTGGTTAGATTGACTCCAGTATGCAACTGGTACTTAATTTATCGACCCTGAAAGTATGAAAGGCAAAGTTGACCTCGGCAGATAATATATACATATATATATACATACATGTATTTATTGTGTGATGTATGTATGACTGTGTGTATGTTTGTGTCTCCTTGTCTTGACATCACATGTCATTCATTTCCAATATTCTGTGGAAAATATGTCCGGTCATGAGGAAATGTATCCTTGCTTGGAAATAGTTTGGGATAGACAATAGGAAGCACATCCAGTTGTAGAAAATCTGCAACAAATTCCATCCAACCCATGCAAGCATGGAGAAATGGATTTTAAAACAATGATGATGATGAACCAGATATCCAGTCTAGTCTATTTTAAGTCTCTCCATCATCTCTATCAATCTCGTAATGACACAATTCCATTGCTATGCGGAATGTTTTCCTGTTAGAGGCTTGAGAATCCACTTGCAAACAGGAACTTTGGACATATATGTCCCCGAAATCTGCCTGGTTCATGTAGTTTATAAGCAAGCTAGATAATTTGATTGTCTCTCTCTCAAAGTTAATAATGAGCTAATCTTTTTTCCTCAATAGCTGTAGAATATTTGTCGTTAATGTTTGTTTATGGTGTGTCTTTTTGTTACTCATAACTTTTTGACAAAAGTGTGATAAGTAGCTTGCTTACCAACCACATGGTTCTCGGTTCAGTCCCACTGTGTGGCACCTTGGGCAAGTGTCTTCTACTATAGCCTCAGGCCAACCAAAGCCTTGCGAGTGGATTTGTTAGACAGAAACTGAAAAGAAGCCTGTCGTGTATATATATATATATATATATACACACACACATATATGTGTGTCTGTGTGTTTGTATGTCTGTGTTTGTCCCACTAACATCGCTTGACAACTGATGCTGGTGTGTTTACATCCCCGTAACTTAGCGGTTTGGCAAAAGAACCGATAGAATAAGTACTAGGCTTACAAAGAATAAGTCCTGAGTTCGATTTGCTCGACTAAAGGTGGTGCTCCAGCATGGCCGCAGTCAAAATGACTGAAACAAGTAAAAGAGAGTATGAATAAAAGTTATTGGTGATGGATGGCGATTGACTGTGAGCATGGAAATGTTATGAAGACATTGAGCAGAAAAAAAATTTGAGAAATCTGGAACCCATAAATTATGAATTGTTACACGTACAGTGTGGTCTTGTAGACCTGTTCACCCATACTAGGAAAATAATATCAAAGCAATACTACTTGTTATAATAAACAGGTGTGGCCATGTGGTTGAGAAACTTGCTTCTGAACCATATGGGCAAGTGGCTTCTACTTTAGCCCTAGGCTGACTAAAGCCTTATGATCTGAATGACAGAAACTGAAAGATGCCCATCATATATATATAAATATATATATATATATATATACGTGTGTGTGTGTGCCGGACTGGCCCTCGTGCCGGACTGGCCCTCATGCCAGTGGCATGTAAACAGCACCCACTACACTCTCGGAGTGGTTGATGTTAGGAAGGGCATCCAGCTGTAGAAACTCTGCCAGATCAGATTGGAGCCTGGTGTTGCCTCCTGGTCCACCAGTCCTCAGTCAAATCGTCCAACCCATGCTAGCATGGAAAGCGGACTTTAAATGATGATGATATATATATATATATCCTTTATTAACAAGGCTACTGATGGTTTCATGTGGAAAGACCCTCACAATTGTTGAAGCATGCCACATGGAATTGTTGATACTTGTCTCCATTTTGGAGTGAGGATCTCTTCACATGAAACCTTTTGTAGCTTTGGTGAC
>NC_068983.1:60191707-60195842 GCF_001194135.2 Octopus bimaculoides | reverse complement strand
TGTAGACTGTGTTGATAGTCGTGTCTTATCTGGTATAGTAATTATACTGTGATACTAAGTGGACGTAATAACAATCCAACCTTTTGAAGATAATAACTCTGTATGACTGGGGGTCGTACCATGCTACAGAGCCATTCTATTGATGAGTTCGGAATATAACAATATCTGTTAGAGCTACAACCATTGTCAAAAGACAAATACAACAGTTGCAAAAGACCACTTTACAACACATGCATACATGGCAATAGCATCAGTGATTCAATGGCTGAGAGTTCTGTGCGTTGGTACTTGTCAAACCTTTCCTGTTTAGATACATACATACAACATATGCGTACTGTTGTCTTAACATTACATGATGGTTGTAAATGAGTATCACCATCAAACAAGCAATGTTTTCATTTCCTGTCTTCAGTGGAAAACATGTCTGGCAGTGGGAAAAAAATTACCTTTTTTTGAATTCGACGTCTGGCCCCCATGCCAACGTCTCCTTCATTGGACACTAAACTTGGCTTGCGAAGACCTGTTGGGGCAAGCGAAAGTGAAATCGTGATGGAACCACTGTTCGAGCGTGATCGTTACCAGCGTCGCCTTACTGGCACGTGAAAAGTCATTCGAGCGAGATCGTTGCCAGTGCCGCTGGACTGGCTCCTGTGCAGGTGGCACGTAAAATACACCATTTTGAGTGTGGCCATTGCCAGTACTGCCTGACTGGCCTTCGTGCCGGTGACACGTAAAAGCACCCACTACACTCTCAGAGTGGTTGGCATTAGGAAGGGCATCCAGCTGTAGAAACTCTGCCAGATCAGATTGGAGCCTGGTGTAGCCATCTGGTTCGCCAGTCCTCAATCAAATCGTCCAACCCATGCTAGCATGGAAAGCGGACGTTAAACGATGATGATGATGATGATGAGGTGGAGGCTGGTGACAGGAAAGGCATCTGACTGTCGAAAACCTGCCTCAACAAATTCCATCGAAACCATACAAGTGTGGAAAAGTGGACATAAAGCCATGTTGATGTAATGTTTGCTCCTCATCTACGAAATGATTTTATAAAAATAGCTTATCAAGTGAAAAAGAAAAAAAGAAAACAACACTTCAGTCTGGATGGATTGAGTAAATGTGAGGGAAATGAGTTCCAAAACACATTGGTTGTAGTGGTATTTCCATAGTTTTTAGCTTCATAAAAGTTATCAGTTTCTAAATGTCACTCCCCGCCCCATCTCTCTTCAGACTTTATTCAAAGGAGTTGCAGTAATTATTGTTTTGTTGTTCTGTTAGAATATCTGTTTCTTTTAATGATAGTTATTTATATGAATTGCTGCTTAGAGCAACATTGATAATTGCTGTATACATTGCTTGCTATCAGTCATTTAACAATAAACTTTAATGGCCTTATCCAGAGTTTATCATTCTGCTCAGTCATTGACTGAGGCTTACAGAATCAATAACACTTTTCACATGAGTTTTTTTTATGTTGATAATGCAACAGTTTATCTTCTCTCCATATAGAGCACTGCCTTTAGTCAAACTAATCGACCACAGGACTTATTCTTTGTAAGCTTGGTACTTATTCTATCGTCGCCTTTTGCCAAATTGCTAAGTCACAGGGACATAAACACCAACATCGGTTGTCAAGCGATGGTGGGGTGGGGAACAAAGACTTGACGCATAAATACATACATAATGTGAAACTCCGAGTAAGTCTTTTGTTATATTTCTGCTGCTTTTAAATAAAGCATATTACTCTACCTTTGGTATTTGAGTACTCTTTTTTTTCCACCTTGTTGCACATTTATGTGCTTACTCCGGTATATATATACACACACACAATGGGCTTGTTTTAGTTTCCGTCTACCAAATCCACTCACAAGGCTTTCGTCGGCCTGAGGCTATAGTAGAAGACACTTGCCCAAGGTGCCATGCAGTGGAACTGAACCCAGAACCAGGTGGTTGGGGAGCAAGCTACTTACCACACAGCCACTCCTGTAGCTATTTCTGCACAATGTTAGTAAATAAATGGGTGCAGTTACTTTAAATCCGACAAGAAGTAATGGAAATTGCTTACTAGTCGGTATCCTAGTTCCAACTAGTTCTGTTTTATGGTTTGGTTGCTACCATTAGAAAAATATCTTTTGCTATAAGACAGAGCAGTCTTAGCTGTATTGTAGGTTCCTGAGAAAATCAAAGCACTGAGCCCTCTTGTATTTATTTATTGCTTGCTTACTTGCTTATGACAGCCAGTCAAAGGTGATGACAGCATTGATCTGAGACATTCCTCCTCCTCCACCTCCAGCACACTGTTTCTCATGGGAGCTGACATGGCTGATGATACAGAATGGGAAGATCCTTTCGCATTGAGGGCAAAGCATACATAGGTCAGAATTGGGCCTCTACACCCAGGAGGCCTTTGGGTAACAGTCTGTTGTTCCAATACTTAAGATAGTACTGCTAAAAGATGCTTGCTCCAATCTCTTTTACAAATATATTTAAGATAATTTTAAGAACTATAATCCATTTTAGTAAATGTATATTTTAAAATTTAAAAAGAAAAAAAAAAGAATTCTTTAAAATCCTTTTGCGACCATATTTCTGCTAACCCTTTAGTTTTCAGATTATTCTGTCAAATGTAATGCTTATTTATTCACATTGTTTTGAATTAACCATAAATTATCTCTTAGCTTTAAAATTTCTGATGATGTGATTATCTTTAGAATGACATTGAAGGGCAGGTGTGAGAAGATAGACATGGTTGGTTTTAATGATAAAGGCTTAAATTACACTGCTTTGTTTTGATTTATTTTGAAATTAAAAAAGAGTTTAGTAAAATAACTTTGTCATTATTTATCTGGTGTGTGAAACATAAACTAACAAAATTTTGTTAAAGTTTTAATTTAAATCACTTTAAAAAACTGAAGTTTGTATTGTTTGACCAAGGGTGGCATTGAAAGGATTAAAATAAGTTTTGATAATGGTTTTCAATTTCTGAATAACAAATTTTCTATTTAATGTTTTTTTTTTTTTTTAATGTAGAATCCTCCGTTGGATTTATACAGTAATCCAAACATGGCTCACCAGCAGTACATTCCGATGCCTGGTCAAGTACCGCAAATGCCACAGTATACTCAGTTCCAACCAATGCCAGGCCAATCACCATATGGCCAACCACCCTATGGATATCCGGTCCCTCAAGGATTTCCTCCTACTCAACGTAAGACGGTTGTTTTTTTTAATTCCTTTGTTCCAAGAATATCTGATTAGTACAGTTAGCTTTGCAAAAAAGAATTTAAATTGTATAAAATTAAGAAAGTATTTGTTTAATGAAATATTTCTTGTTGCCCATTACAGTTGAATAATTAACTACATCATAAAAATTTTAATTAAAAATCTGTTTGTTTCCCAATACTCTTCTAACTTTATCAGTTCTCCTCCTCCTCCTCATTTGCCATTCACTTTTTCATACCTGCATGGGTCAGATGGAATTTCTCAAGATAGAGTTTTTATGGCAAGATGCCCTTCCTGTTGTCAACTTTTACCTGTTTCCAAGTAAGGTAATATTTCCCCCATGGCTAGACATGTCAAGATACACACACACATATGCACACACACACACACACACACACACACACACACACACAAAAGCTTCTTGCAGTTTCCATGTACCAAATCTTCTCTTAAGGCTTTGGTTGGCTTGGGAGTAAAGTAGAAGATACTTGCCCAAGGTGCCATGCTGTGGGACTGAATCCAAAACTACATAGTTGGGAAGCAAGTTCTCAACCACACAGCCATGTCTGCCTATATATATATATATATATTTTATGCACCCTTTTAAAGCCTAGCCAGGCTCATAGGCCCGATTTCCAGGTTTCTATGGCGTATGTGTTCCCCCCAGCTGTACGGGACGCCAGTCCATTGCAATGTTACTCAGGAAACAGGAAGAAAGAATGAGAGAAAGTTGGGGCAAAAGAGTACAACAGGGTTCGCCACCACTCCCTGCCGGAGCCTCGTGGAGCTTTAGGTGTTTTCACTCAATAAACACACACAATGCCTGCTCTGGGAATCGAATCTGCGATCCTCCGACCTCGAGTCCACTGCCCTAATCACTGGGCCACTGCGCCCCCATATATATATATATATA
>NC_068983.1:60188297-60191509 GCF_001194135.2 Octopus bimaculoides | reverse complement strand
TATATATATTCCCCCCCCCCCCAATCAAAATCTGTCTTCACTTCTCTTCATTTTTTAATGTTCTCCTCTCCATCTTTGATATCGTACATAAATTTCTTTCTCACTTTGTCTATCTTTCATTCACTCACTCTCTGGACTTCTATTATTTTTGTCATATTATCCCTTTGATCCCTACAACACCTCTGTTGTCCAGCTCTAATTTCTTCCTATGCTTTCTCTTTTATGTCTTTCTTTCTGTCTCTTGCTTGTGTTCTTTTCTATATTTCACTGTCTTGGTTGACTACTGATCATTATTTTTTTCTCTTTCTCTCTCAATGCAGTAACTGCTTTCTCTTCTCACATTCCAGTATATAGTGTAACAGAATGAGCTAAATTAAGTGAAAGAAAAAGAGATACATGTTTTGGCCTTTTATAAAGTTTATCACTTAATCACAGCCAACTGCAATACTGATCAGAATTTGCATTTATATAAAAAAATATATCATCTATTATGGAAATTCTTTGTGCCCCTGTGCAACTGGTGTGCGTGTGTGTGTGTGTATATACATATATATATATATATCTATATTCTTTTCAATATATTTCTAGCCACGGTACCTCCAGGCATTGACCCCGAAGTATATAACTGGTTCATAAGTGTTGATGCTGACCATTCTGGGAAAATTTCAGCCAAAGAATTACAACAGGCCTTAATTTATGGCAACTGGAAACATGCAAATGATAAATCAGCACGTTTAATGATATGTAAGTATTTCTTATTTCATCACGTGGCCTTGTAAAAACTGGTTAGGAAATAAAGATAAAAGAAAATATATCCTGTATGCTTAAAACCTAGGTGGACTTTGGAGCTGGTGTTTCAGTTTGTGATAGTGTGAACAAGTTGAAGTGACAGTAACGGTGTTATAATGATAATGTCCAGAGAATAAAATCCAAATATTCCTCTTTTGAAACTTTTAGTAAAAACTGGACCCAATCAGTGATTTTAATAACTTGCAACCCTTTGATCAGCTTTAGTTTTGTTTGAGGTCAATATGATAACTTGGAGCAAACTAATTTTCATATGTTTATTTTTATATTTATGGCAAAATGACCTAAATTCATCCAGTTTGTCTTTCTGTTATGTAAACAAGAAGACGAATTGGGTGAAATTAGGGCATTTTTGCTATAAATATAAAACTAAACATTTAAGAAGTTATACAATATAATAGGTGCAGGAGTGGCTGTATGGTAAGTAGCTTGCTTACCAACCACATGGTTCTGGTTCAGTCCCACTGCGTGGCACCTTGGGCAAGTGTCTTCTACTATAGCAGAAGACACTTGTTGGGCCTCAAAAAGGCAATGACAAATGAGCAAGACCTTCAGCAACATGCTGTGATTGATAAGAAGACTCATTAAACCATTGTGGAAGATACTGGTGTCATGCACTTGGCACCCATGCCAGTGGCACATAAAAACACCCATTACACTCTCAGAGTGGTTGGCATTAGGAAGGGCATCCAGCCATAGAAACTAGTTGCATAGGTGCGAGTTGCATGACACCAGCACAGGTGCTAGTTGCATGGCACAGGTGCTAGTTATGCGACACTGGCATCGGCCACGTTGCCTGCGTGAGGCCCAACACTCAAAAGGTGCTTTTTATGTGCCAGTCACGTGACACTGACAACAGCCACAACTATGATTTTACTTGGCTTGATGGGTCTTCTCAAGCCTCAAGGTCTCGGTGACCGGTCACCAGTGAGGCTCACTGTTCAAAGACCATGCTTCACCACCTCATTTCATGTCTTCTTAGGTCTACTACTTCCACATGTTCCCCCCAGAGCTAGAGATCAGCACTTCTTTACACAGTTGTCCTCATCCATATGCATCACATGACCACACCAGCACAGTCTTCTATCTTGCACACCACCTCTGATGCCTCTTATGCCCAACTTTTCTCTGAAGACCCATCAAGCCAAGTGAAATTGTTATTGTACTAGATTCTTCATTTCAAAATAAACCAGTGCATAGGCAGTGTATTTCAACAGAATTATATTAATAAAAGGGTTAATAATGACATACTTATTTTACTGAATTCTTCATTATTTTCAAAACTAATTAAAACAAAGGTTTTGTATTTCAACTAAAATATGGTAATAAAGGGGTTAAGTTATTAAGTTATTTTTAACAAAACCAATCTAAATTTTCAATTATTTTAGAATTTAATCCAAATACATAGGGAATGTATTTTAATTACTAATAACATATTATTAACAAAAGTATTAAACCTTACCATATCTATAATATTTCTAAAATTTAATTTCTTTTGTTTTCTGAATGTCTAGCAATGTTTTCTAAAGACCACAGTGAATCGATTGACTTGATCCAGTTCCAACATCTCTGGAAATTTCTCCAAGATATGCAGGTTGTTTTTAACAGATTCGATCCAACTCGTTCTGGAAAAATTGGTATGGCAGAATTACAAACTGGTGAGTAATGCTAATTTTGATTGAGCATTTTTATCCCTTATTCCAAAAATTTTATCATTTTGCTGAAGGATGGTGGAGAGGTGACCAACATTCTTTTCAATGCTTTCTTTTATCTCTTTACATTCTGAGTTCAAATCTTGCGAAGGATGATCACATAAGTTGCAGTTAAATACATTGCTATGTGGTAAGAAGTTTGCATCCCAATTACATGGTTCTGGGTTCAGTCCCACTGCATGTCACTTTAGGTAAGGGTCATTTACTATAGCTATGGGCTGATCAAAGCCTTGTGAAAGGATTTGGTTGACAAACTCAAGGAAGCCTGTCGTATATAAATATATATATAAAAATATATATGAGCAAGGTCGTTGCCAGTGCTGCTGGATTGGCTCCTGTGCAGGTGGCACGTAAAAAACAATGCAATCATTACATCAATTTAAATGCAGTGTCATCTTCAGCTGCACAAATACATAAATAGAATTTTAACCACTACTTGATATTTTGTTGCTTATTTTGATTTTATTCACCTTACTTCGAGCCGTGTGGATAATACCGGACTGACTTGGTGCTTCAACTTAAATACCTAATTCAACTGAATCTCAATTATTTCTTTGCCCCTGGGAGCTCCTCTATGCTGATGACCTTGCCCTAATTGCGGAGTCACTATCAGAACTAGAGAAGTTTCAGGTGTGGAAGCAAGGTCTAGAATTGAAGGGCCTTAGAGTCAACCTAGCTAAAACCAAAATCCTA
>NC_068983.1:60184694-60187212 GCF_001194135.2 Octopus bimaculoides | reverse complement strand
GGCTTGTGCGGGTGGCATATAAAAGACACCATTTCAAGCGTGGCCGTTTTCGTGCGGGTGACACGTAAAAGCACCCACTACACTCTCTGAGTGGTTGGCGTTAGGAAGGGCATCCAGCTGTAGAAACTCTGCCAAATCAGACTGGAGCCTGGTGTTGCCATCCGGTTTCAGTCAAATTGTCCAACCCATGCTAGCATGGAAAGCGGACGTTAAACGATGATGATGATGATTATATATGTATATATCTGTGTATTTGTGTCCATAATCTATTGGTTTGGCAAAGAGACTGATAGAATAAGTACCAAGCTAAAAAAATTAAGTTCTGGCATAAATTCATTCAACTAAAATTTTTCGAGGTGATGCCCCATCATGGCCATAACCTAGTGACTGAAACAAGTAAAACATAAGATAAACGTGTTGACTAGCCATCCCCACGTTTTTTTTTCTTTTTAGATTCATAGCGTTTCAACAACGGAAATTACCCTGGCCACTAGGCTACACATCTTCGCTGGGTAAAAACTCAAGTAACTTCATAATTACATTACTTCATTTAATTGTTCAGTGTGATCGTTTAATTGTTTTTTTTGACCGCAAAGTCTTTTGTTTGGTGGCCAACAAATGTGACGAAAGTTAATATAAGGGAGACAACTGTAAGCATTTGCTTAATTCTCTCTACTAGAGTCACAAGGCCTGAAATTTTGTGGAGTGAAATTCGATTACATTGAACCCAGTGCTCAACTGGTACTTATTTTATCGACCCTGAAGGGATAAAAGGCAAAGTCGACCTCTGCAAAATTTGAACTTAGAATGTGAAGCTGGAAGAAATAAGAAATGTCTCGAACCATTTTGTCTGGTGTGCTAACAATTCTGCTAGTTGTTTCGATTAATGGCTTTAGTTTTACTCCATATTCGTTTATAACATTCTTTCCTCTATAAATCCTCATGAAATATCATGGTTTCTCACATTGACGTAGAACTTGATGTATTTAGTGGAATGGGAGCACACGAGAAGCTGTAATGCTCATGCTCCTCCCAAGGGAATTAATGATGTAAGATGAATTGGTTCTGATGGAAAGCAAGACTAAGTTGTAGATCCCATTCTCTGAGAACTGAAACTACATTATACACCTGAGCATGAATAATAATGCTGGTAATATTTTCGTTTTGTTAATTATAATGTTACTCAAGGCAGAGGAACATGACAAGGAAGTGCATCAAAGAATGCCTCAGTAAAATATTTGTCTAACTCAGTGGTTCTCAAACATTTTTCCTATTCTACTCTACTGGACCCCCCATAGCAATTTGATACTTGAAAAATTCTGTTTTTATAATTAAATATTATTAGTAATTTTAATTGTATAAAAACAATTATTAAAATATTTTGTGTATTGTATCTCTGCCACACTATGTCTGATGCCACTTATACCCAGGCAGAGTCATTATCATGTCAGAGAAAATACGTAACAGTAGTTCTGCCAACTTTACATTCTGAGTTCAAATGCCACTGGGATTGATTTTTGTCTTTTGTCCTTTCAAGGTTTATGAAATAAGTTTGAACATTGGGGTTGATATAATCAACTGACCCCCTCCCATGAAATTGCTGGCATTGTGCCAAAACTTGAAAATGATATTCATTGAGTGAAATGAAATTAATTAAAAATTTCTGTTGGTGATATTTTACTTACTCTTCCTTTTATATTTCAGCTTACCAACAAATTGGTTTTAGCATATCTCCAAGAACTATCAGCATCATTATGATGAAGTTTGCTGAACGTCAAGGTGCTCTGGATATCGCAAGCTTTATCCACTCTTGTCTTCTGTTACACCTGCTAACAAATTCTTTCAAACAACGCTGCCAATCTTCACCTGAAACTGCATCTATGCATTATGATGACTACATGCTGTTGGTGGCAACCTACATGTTCTAATTATTTGGATTTTTGATTTCAAAATTCTCTTTGGTGGTTTATGTCATATATAATAGAACTGTACCAAGTGCTGTATCTTTAAATTAATTAGTATTCTGGAGTGGATTAAAACTGCGCCTATTTTCAAGAATCTCTTTTTATTTTTCTATCAGATTCTACCAATCAAAACATTTCCTAGTTTCTCTAAGTGTACCATCAGTCTATTCTGATTTTTAGACCAAAAAATGGATTCCACAAAGATTCATTTCATAAGATCTGCTCATTTTTGGAGTTAACAGTCAGTTTTTTTTTTTAAATAAATGAATTTGTTTTGGATTCATTTTTTCCCAAATATTTGAATGAAGAAATCAGTTTTATCATTAAATATATTTTTTATTTAATTTCATCCATTATTCAATTTCAACTCTATGTAAGAACACATCTAAATTTTCTGCTGCTGATTATAATTTTTTATTTTTTTTTTGTTTTTCACTTGATTTGCAATCCAAGAAATTAGACTTGTTGTCCAAATAACGTTCTAACATTTATAAACTAACCCCATCTTTTCTTTATAGAAACCAGATGAACTCCTTATTTTCTTAAGAAATAAA
>NC_068983.1:60180697-60184134 GCF_001194135.2 Octopus bimaculoides | reverse complement strand
TATATATATATATATATATATATATATATATATATATATATATATATATGTATATATATATATATATGTGCATGTTTGTTGTTATCCACCACTTGGCTACCAGAGTTGGTTTATTTACATCCCTATAACTTACTGGTTTGGTAAAAAGAGATCAAAAAATAAGCTCTAGGCTTAAAAAAAAGTACTGATTTTAATTTGTTCAACTAAACCCTTCAAGTTACTGCCCCAGCACGACCACAATTGAATGACTGAAGCAAGTAAAAAAAAAAAATACCCAACCACCTCATCTCCCTTTCTCTCATCCTCTTCATGTGTACTGTATTATTATTATTATTTTGCCAAGGTCGAATTTACCTTTCATCTTTTTGGGGTTGATAAAAAAAGTACCAGTTGAAAACTGGGGTCAATGTAATCGACCTATCCCCTACCCCCAAAATTGCTGCCATTGTGGCAAAATTGAAACCATTATTATTGTCAATTTGACTCAGGTTTTTTGTCAATTCTGGTAGAATTTACATGGGTAGCAGGGGTTACTACCTGTAACCTTTAGGTATCTACAATCTTTCAGTAGTCTTTCAAGTGCTTAAGACTCTCCTGTTAATCTTTCCTGTCCCTAAGAGACAAACTTTCTGTAAGAGCTCTACCATACATTCCATTCCAATCTCCTTCAACCATTTGTCTATATCTTTGCTTACGGTTCCCAATGCACCCATTATTATTACAGGCACAACCTTTACAATTTTCAAATTCCAAATTCTTACAATTTCAAAGAATAAAAAGTTTTGAATGGTACAACAATGCACTATAATACAAAAAATGGACTATATACCTGTTGTAATTTAGTTATCCATAGTCCTATGATATTTCGGAATACAATTCCTTCAAATATTCTTAGATTATAACAGCGACTCCATCTAAGAATATCTGAAGAAGGACTTGTATTCCAAAATAGCATCAGACTATGGATAACTAAATTACAACAGGTATATAGTGCATTGTTGTACCATTCAAAACTTTTTATTCTTTACAAACAATATACAATGTTTCAAGCGAACTACAATACTCTCCTTACAATTTTAAGGGACTGTATTTTTTCTTTTGTGTTTTCCATCTTTCTGATCCTGGAATCAAACGGACATGATGGATCAATTAATTGCCAACTTCCCTTTTCCTTGTTATTATTATCAAGGTGGCGAGATTGATGAATCGTTACCGGTATTTCACCCATCGCTGCGTTCTGAGTTCAATTCTGCTGAGGTTGACTTTGCCTTTCTTCCTTTCAGGGTTGGTAAATTAAGTACCAGTGAAACACTAGGGTTCATGTAATTGTCTAGTCCCCTCCTCATAAATTTCAGGCCTTGTGCCTATAATAGAAAGGATTATTATCAATATTAGTATAAGGGTGGTGAGCTGGCAAAATCGTTTGCACACTGGTTGAAATGCTTAGTAGTATTTCACCCGTTATGTTCTGAGTTCAAATTCTGCTGAAGTTCACTTTGCCTTTCATCCTTTTGGGGTCGATGTAATCAACTGGTCCCCTCCTGTCAAATTTCAGACCTTGTGCCTTTAGCAGAAAGGTTTACTTGGCAAGGAATGGGAACCGAATTGAAAGTAGATAAAGTTAATGAGCATCATCATTGATGATGATGATGATTAACTTCATTTTCTTTCAATTTTGTTCCCATTTCTTGCCGAGTGTCTACCTAAAACATAGGGCAAAGTAACTCATTGTAAACATTGGTAGGCCATTAAGATGAACACACCAGATAGTTCATTTACAAAGTCATGTGATAGAAAAAGAATGGGAAGAAAGTAAAGGGGGGGAAAGAAAATTCACAGTGACAATGCTCTTCTTAATACGTGTGATGTACCAGTTAAGACAGACGAAATACCACTAAGCATTTTGCTTGGCGTGTTAACAATTCTACCAGCTCACTACCTTAACAATAATAATAATCCTTTCTATTATAGGTACAAGGCTTGATATTTTTGGGGAGGAGGGGCCAGTCGATTAAATCAAGCTAGTATGCAACTGGTACTTAATTTATTGACCCCAAAAGGATGAAAGGCAAAGTCAACCTTGGCGGAATTTGAACTCAGACATAACAACAATAATAATAAAACTGATTTCAAATTTAGGCACAAGGCCAGCACTTTCCAGGAAGGGGTTAAGTTGATTACACTGACCCCAGTGCTCACCTGGTGCTTATTTTATCAACCCGATGAGGATGAAAGTCAAAGTCGACCTTGGAGGAATTTGAACTCAGAATGTGGAGATGAACAAAATGCTACAATGCATTTCCCCAGCTTACTAACGATTTTGCCAGCTCATTGCCTTCATTGTAATCAATATTAAAATCTGTATGTTTTGGGTGAACAATTCGCACTTTGAAATTTCGAGCATTACTTTGCCTCTCCTCTAACCTGGCTGAATTTTTCTATGAACATCAATTATATGCATTGTATGAACATTATGCATAAAAGGCATATGCTACCATAAACGTAAGCTGAACTCCCTCACTACACAGATATATGTGCATCGCACACATTCATGACAGCATATAAAATACACAACTTTTGGAATCCACAACACTGAGTTTACTCTCCTGTCGATCAAGTTTGATGTCAGAATATACGAAACTCCGTAATTATGTGTAAATATGAAAAATCATGTGCACTCAAAATG
This sequence comes from Octopus bimaculoides, assembly GCF_001194135.2. Taxonomy (NCBI): domain Eukaryota; kingdom Metazoa; phylum Mollusca; class Cephalopoda; order Octopoda; family Octopodidae; genus Octopus; species Octopus bimaculoides. The sequence goes on along the minus strand of NC_068983.1, from coordinate 60,181,448 downwards.
AACAAAATGCATTGTGCAGGTGCAAATGTGCATGGATGTATCTGTGCATAGACATATTTTCATATTTATGTTTGTAAATTTAATGCGGCAAGAATTTATGCAAGGGAAATAAAAATTAGAGTTGTTTCCCCTGATCTCTTTTACTCTTTTCAGTCATTTTGACTGTCCACGCTGGAGCACCGCCATTTAGTCGAGCAAATCGACCCCAGGACTTATTCTTTGTAAATCTAGTACTTATTCTATCGGTCTCTTTTGCCGAACCGCTAAGTTACGGGGACGTAAACACACCAGCATCGGTTGTCAAGTGATGCTGGGGGACAGACAGACAGACACACACACACATATATATATATATATATACATATATACGACGGGCTTCTTTCAGTTTCCGTCTACCAAATCCACTGACAAGGCTTTGGTCGGCCCGAGGCTATAGTAGAAGATACTTGCCCAAGGTGCCACGCAGTGGGACTGAACCCGGAACCATGTGGTTGGTAAGCAAGCTACTTACAACACAGCCACTCCTACGCCTGATCTGTATATTTGTTTATTCCAAAATCCCACATAGCCTCGTTGTATTCTTATCCATATGATAGACTCGATAATTGCTGAGAATTCTCAGCATGAAACCAACAGTAGCCTTGTTAACCCACAGATAAAGGACATTTATTCACCAATGTGGTCTTGGGCTCCCATTCTCACTGTTCGATATTCGCGTTTATATATATATATATATATATATATATATATA
>NC_068983.1:60176555-60180687 GCF_001194135.2 Octopus bimaculoides | reverse complement strand
GTTTATATATATATATATATATATATATATATATGTAGGTATGTATGTATGTGAGTGTGTGTAGCTATATGCTAACTATTTTACTTGGGGCGCATGCCTTTTGCGGAAAATGAAAGTAGTGTGTGGGACAAAAATGGTTAAATCACACTGGACTAAGCTAACTCCGATATAACTTAAGCTTACAAGTAACCAGTCCAAAACATAATTCGCAAGCCAAGAAAGGAACTACTATGTGGTTGCTTAATCCGCTAAAAATAGAAATCAAACCACCCTACTAGTGTCTTCAAAATGGAAGGATACATTGTCTGAAATGTGATTGTCATGCCTGGAATACACTTCGTCATAATTCTGCTTGATGTGAGCCAAAGGAGTTGACATCGGAGGCCACTATGTGGTTGTTTGATGTATTAAATTAACCTGTTTGAAACATGTAACCACAGACGCTATTGTTCACTAATTGCGACATATAAAACAACAAGAAATAAATAAGTACGGAAGACAACTCCAGATATATGTCGACCTTGTCACTTTAATAACGGAGAATACATTTAATCAAACTTATCAAGGAGTCACGAAATGCAAAAGATTTTACACAGGTTGATGTTGAAAAATAGGAATGGTTTCGTTAATAAATAACTACTAGACGCCATGCGCATGAAAAACAATAGTTATAGTTCAATTAGTGTTAATTGTAATATTAGCCATTGACTAATATTGATATTCCTCGTCGCATTTGTTGTTAGCTTAAAAAAAAAAGGATTGCATTAAATATATCAACTGTAATTGTAATAGTTTAGCACATAGCTAAGAACCCAGCTTTGAAGTGTTCGGCTTTCTTAAGAGTATTCTTTCTTGAATTGTACATCAATCATTCAGCAAGCCAGTTGCGCTGATAGTTTTTATGTAAAATTAGTCGCTACACGAAGTGGAGAAATCGAAAGTGGTTCTTAGAATAAGCATAAACATCAACAATAATAATAATCCTTTCTACTATATGTACAAGGATTGAAATTTTCTTTGAGGGGGCTTCTCGATTACATCGATCCAAGTGCACAACTTAGTTTATCGATCTCAAAAAGGATGAAAGGCAAAGTCGACCTCGGCGGCATTTAAACTCAGAACCAATCGAGGAAATGGTCATATGACGTCAGTGCCAATGAGCAGAAACAGTTTCGACTTAGAATCGAAACCGAGTCGCTGACATAGGTCGCTACGAATTTACTTTACTCTCTGGCATTTACATTTGGCATAGAGAGAGTACATTTCAGTTAAAAGTACCAACATTTTAGAATAAAGCCTTTTCTACATAATAATACCCGTATATTAAGTGTGTCAGCTTACACCGTGTAGACGGTGTAATGTGAAAAGTTAACCGCGTTTTGTCTCCTCCCAACATCAAGGTCAGCCAAACGAGTCCGGACAAACAGCAACGCAAGAATGGGTGCCTCTAGCAGTACCAGACGTTTAATCGTCGAAGAAGATGAAAAAGGCGGTGGATTTCTAATTCAGGTTTAATAAGTTTTAATTATATATACTTGTGTGTGTGCAACAATTATAAATGAGATCTATCATTATTTGGTTGAATGGTAACATGCTGTGTTATAAAATCGGGGATTACTTCATAAAGCTCAGAACAAAATACTAATTTTTTTTTTAATATTAAGGTTGAGTTGACCTTTGTGTATTTCAGATGACTTTTACAGTCCGAATTAAACCGATAACACTAAGTGAGGTCATTATATATGTACTTTATTATTTGTTTCTCTGTTCGGAATTATTCATGAAAAATATTTTTTCCAATTAGGACATCTTAAACAATCATCTCTTAATTATTTAAAAAAAAGATATCTGCTGTATTCAGTGTTAAATACATTTTTGTTACACTTTTTATATTATCATTACTTGGTCTGTTGCCAAATTGGATCGATAAATTTAATTCACATGGAGTCAACAAGAGTTTGAACACAGCAGAAATTTTCTTTTCAATGCTCCCGGCATCTAAGAGACAAATTTCATAAGACTCTATTATAATATTGGTAATAATATTTTGGTGAGTATATCGCGAAGGCTTTTATTAACGATTCATCTAGGGGCGCACGTTGAATATCTGATTCTTCTGCATTTTTGGCTGATTATTTACGGTTGTTGGCTCCGAACAGATAAAACTCACCAATTGTTTCGATATACTCTGGTATATTTTTAACCTCCAGTACTTTTATAAATGTCAGTTTAAAACTTGCTCATTTTCTCACCTCACCTGTCACTTTGTTGTGATTAATTAGAAAATAACGCCACCCTCCGTCACCTACACAGGTGTATTTTCATATTTATCTATATTTAGCAGCATTTCATTTCTATTATCGTTTCATTTTACACTTTGTTAGGTTTTTTCCTCACTTCATTCATATAATTCACCTTTGATTACAAATAGCAGGACAGGTTTAGAAAGCACATAAGTTTCCTCTATAGTAGTAAAATTAAGCGATTAATGAATAACGAAAACCCCTTTCGCTAGTTTCTTTTTCAATCAAAATAACCCCCAAACTTCCCAAATATTTCTTATCTTCATTAATGATCAAATTCATAACATTCTTAATTTTCAGTAGACATCAAATGTTTTCATATATTCTCTATCTAATTCCCCTTTTTAATCTCTGCATATTTTGCATTTCTTTCACCTTCAACACTCATTTCAGCTGAAATCTATTTTTATTGAATCTAAATCACCTCAGAAACTCAAATAGATATATTCTGCAATCGCACCTTTACAAGTTTGTTCTCGGATCCCCTTCTTGCTGTCACTAATTTCTTTTCACAGAGAAAATAAAACAAAAACTAATCGTTTCACCTTACCTGTCCTCAATTAAATGATGTTAGGCAAATACTATAGACAAAGTATCATATTTAGACTCAAACAGTGATACCCGGCTTCTAAATTTATTCAGAAGCCGGCTATTAAATTATTTTTTATTCATTAACCTTGTCATTGATAAGTCTTTAACAAAATTTATTGCTAACCTTTATTAAAACCATATATTCTGTTAATTGTGCAACATGTCTTGCTGTCTCCCTATTTCTCGGCTTAATTCAAATATCTCTATCATTCCCATCTGTAGCAGCTGGTTATATATATATATAGGAGCAATTGCATCGTCGGAGGCTTATTTTAGCCATTCAAAAAACAAATTGCTAACTTCATTTAATTATTTATTACTTGGTGTCAAAATCTTCGTTCGCACCAGGTCGTAGACGGTGCTAAGCAAACATTGACACCAAGTCAATACGTTAAGTAAAGCTTTTTTTTATGGCTAAAAATGTGTCTTTCACGCTGTAATTACCTTAGTTTCGATCCACGGTCTCAAATCAAATCATTTGCTAGACAAATAAATATTATATTTGTGCGTGTGTGTGTATGAGCCACTCTGAGTTTTGCCCCAGACTTGACTGTTCACGATCAAGACGGAACTCGGGGTAGACTGTCAATTTTTAATATAATAAACATATCTATCCATTCTACCAGATAGTATCAGATGGTGCTTTGACTTTGGAGAATAAATTTCAATATATTGGTGCCGGCGTGGTTGTGTGGTAAGAAGTTTGCTTTGCAACCACATGCTTCCTGGTTCAGTCACATTGCATTCTCTTCTACTGTAACCCCGGGCCAACCAAAGTTTTGTGAGTGAATTTGGTAGGCGGAAACCGAAACTTAACAGTCATATACATGTGTGTGTGTGTTTCCCTCTCAGCTCTGCTTGATAACCAGTGCTGGTTTGTTTATGTTCCCATAATTTTGCGGTTCGGCAATAGAACCTGAGGGAATAAGTATCAGGCTTAAAAATAAGAGTTACAATTAGCTCAACTGAACCCTTCAAGACGTTGCCCTAGCTACAGTCCAATGATTAAAATATATAACAACAATTATGCTGTATTTTATCTCTCTGTTTGTGTGTGTATGTATGTATATATATATATATATATGTATATATATAACGTGAGAGAGTTAGGGGTTGGGGGTTCAACCCACTAAGGGATAGTATCTATCCAGTATACTGCTGGGAGGGTACCCAATTATTGCTACACTAGTGCTATACTAAGTGCAATCAATGGGAGCGGGTAAAAGTGGAGGTTTTAC
>NC_068983.1:60174908-60175862 GCF_001194135.2 Octopus bimaculoides | reverse complement strand
ATATATATATATATATATATATATATATATATATATAATAATAATAATAATACAAATAATATGTGAGTATATACATATATACGTACATGTATGTACATACCTACATCTACATGTGAATATAGATGCATATCTGGGTACAGGACGTTGCAAAAAAACATGGACAAAATGATAAACAGAGCACAGAAAACACACAGGCCACATATATATAGTTGAAATTTACAGAAAAACACAAGATGAAGGCAGGTGTATAAACAACAAACAGGTGTATAAATTTAACGCTTGGGAAGGTGAGAAAGTCTTTTATTTTTTGAGCCTATGCTCTTCAACAGAAAGGAACATGAGGAAATAAACACAGAGAATAAAAAAAAAGTTTTTGGAACTAGCAGTCAATATATATTTATACAGGATGGCCACTGAAAAACTGAATGATACAAAACAAAAATAACTTTTACAAACACCTGTTTTTTTTTTTTAAATTTTCATTATTTTATTTGGCTGGAAACATTTTAAAGTCCAGTTTCAGAATCTTCTGAAGCGATGTTCTGGTGATGCCTTGTTGAGCAGAGTGACAACAAGTAGAGGCTGATGGATCCTCAAGGACACTCCACCATGCAGCTTCCACCACTGTATCAATGCGCACAGTGGGCTTAGGACCTCTTCCCAGAAGATTGCTGATTGATCCAGTTCTTTCAAACTGCTTGATTAGGTTCCGGATCATGGCATTGCCAGGAGATACTCTGACAGTAAAATGTTGCAGGTATTTTTTCTGAGTTTGAATAATTGATCTTTTCACTGGAATAGAAAAACTCAATGAGTTTTACTCTTGCTGGTCATCATATGTAGCCATTTTAAATCTCCAAGGAATGCTCTATAAACATGCCAAAAAAAATAAAAAAGATTGAAAATGAACAAGTTTATTGCCCAATGATTGAAGGGTACTCTTAAATGGGCTGG
>NC_068983.1:60171378-60174667 GCF_001194135.2 Octopus bimaculoides | reverse complement strand
TAATTATAATCAGGGGTCAGCTACTTGGTAAAATTATTAATTTTACCCTATATTATTATTATTATTATTTTATATATATATATATATATATATATATATATATATATTTAGAATGGCTCTTGCTCTGATTTGAGAAATTCTTGTTGGTATTTGTAAACCAACCAAACAAAGGATTGCTGTGATGTAAATGTGATTGTCACAAAGCATCATTTTTACCAGCTTCTTCTAATCCCTTTGGCACTTGAAGTTATCTCTGCTAATTGTGAGCTGTCTCTGACAGCAAATATGTTTTACCTCTGACCCATCCCAGACAGCAAAGCTGATGAGCGAACCCATCCTCCTAGACATGTCCCCTCACAGTTATCACACATTCAAAGTCTGTACTCCTCTCCCTATAGGTGTTACCCCCAGCTGTTGTTGCAGCAGTACAGGCAACGAATTTGTGAAGGAAGCTATCCACCACCACCACCACCATCATCAAGTGGAAAGTTTTTATTTATCACTGCATTGTCTGCATGGCTGCTGTTTGAAAAGCTGTTGTTTCTGATACAACCTATAAGCTATCCCACTTACCAAACTACAGCAGAGTTTTCTGGTGCTATGCCAAGAGAATATCTACTCTTCCGTCCGCCATTTTAAATCCAAGATAGTGCTGTTAGAAGTACTCTTAATAAAAAAAACGCCTCTCTGTATGCTGCTGTTCTTTTCGCAATTCATTCTCTGTTGTTTCCATTCAATTCCTCTCTGTCTTACCACCATGTACACAATGTTGCCACAAATGAGCTCCCCTCCCCACCAATCATTCCAACCCACCAAGGGGACCAGAACCAGTGGTGTTTCCTCCATCATCTTCAAACTGTATGTCGTAGAGTTAGCTCCTGTCTATAATAAATTCTTCAATCCCCCCCTCCCCGTCTCCTTGCATGACCCTATCCAAATTTTTGGATAGGGTCATTACTTGATCCAACAGCTTGATACTTCTGTAATCATCTGTATCTAATGCATCACCTTTACCTTTGTAGCAGTTGATTATGGTGCTGCTACACCAGTCATTGGGTATGACTCCTTCATGTACCACCTGGTTCAGTATACGGGTGACTAGGCTATAGCTGACACTGCCAGATATTTTGAGCATCTCCGCGATGATTCCTGATGGGCCAGGGGCTTTCCCTGTCTTCATACCCTCAATTGCTTTATCTACCAAGGTACTGTCAACTTGGATAGCTGGTAACTCTGTTGGGACGACATTCGGCAGACTTTCTTTCTCCCATTCACTTCCTTCATTTAGCAGCCTTTCATTGTGGTGTCTCCAAGTCTCTCTCTTTGCAGCCTCATTAAATGTAAGTGAGCCATCATCCATGTGGACACATTTCTCTCCTATGATATCACGATTCTCTCTCACACACTGTCTTGCAACACGAAACACTTCAAGGTTTTTAGTCCTCATGATGCAGAACATTGGCAAATTTTTTTCTTATCTGCTTTCCCTCTGACTAAATAAACCTGTCTCCTAGCTTCCCTTCTGGCAATCTGATACAATTCCTTGCTACCACCGTTCTTCCAGTCCTTCCATGCCTCTTTCTTTTCCCTAATGGTCCTGTCAACTACATTGTTCCACCACTACATTACCTTGGGTCAAGAGGGGACGTTGCACCATCCACAGATCTGGTCAGGTTAAATAAATGTGCAGTGTAGCATATTACGTGATTCTTCATAATGCTGTCATTTCTCTCTCCAAAAGTCCAATATATTCATATCTAACCTCACCACCCTTTTGACCTGCCTTTACCATGGGCATCTCCCATTACTAGTCCACCACCAATCTAATGCTTGTTTTTAAATGTCAACATGGTTTAGAATTGTTTGTAAAATTTTATCTCACTTCATTATTTGTTCACTGCATTAACATTGTTGCCTAACATTCAGTGCAATAACCATGAATTGTCCTGTAGTAAAATGTATATTTTTTGTGCATTACTGTTTGTCTTTGTGACTTCCTGCAAATAATATATTTAAATTTAACCATTTTTTAATCATATTTGTGTTGAAATACACTGCCTTTTCTTAAAATAATTTTGAAAAAAAATGAATTTATTAAAATAATTATGATTATTGAGCTGATGTTGGCAACAAAATAAAAGATTTTGATGAAAATTTTTTAGATAATTTTAAAACCATTCCTGGTTCTATATCATAGAACCAGGGGAGATTTTAGGCAGGTTGTTATCAAATGGGTTAAATTAATATTGTTTTAAGTTTTAGAGTAAGTTCGTCCATTTATTCAGGTCCACATATCTAATAGGAAAATAGTTATTGATTCTTCTAAATTTCAAGAACGAGATTTATCCTTCAAATTCTTTGCATTTAATTAGGCATAAGCTGAAGACAAAAACAATCACAGGATATGAGAAAGATTTATATTTTTTTAACACTTATTAACGTATTAAGTATTACCGATCTATAAGAAAACTAATTTGTTGAATAAATGTTCTCGTTGTTTTAGGTTTCGGATTCCGTTGCCAAGCAGATATATGGTATCAAGGAAAAACCCAAAGGTAAACAATTGATCCTTGTGAAGCCTCTTGAACCCTTTAGCATTCAGATTCCTATGTAAAACGTTTTGCTTATTTATTTATTCACATTGTTTCGAAATAATCATGTATCATCTAGTTGTTTATCCATGACTTTTTGAACATTATGACTATTATGTAATTCTAAGCTCCCAGAAACAGCTGTCGAGTTAAAAAAGACAAAGTATTCTCTCCTTAGTTTTCTGTATTTTTATACCCCATGTAAAAGTAAATTTATTTGTCAATATATGTAAATAGCTATATACTTGTACATATGTGTTTATCATCTGAATATATTTAGTTTTTGTATCTATCTATATTTCGTGTACTTGAGGTATTTCGTGTCGCAAGACAGTGTAGGGGAGAGAATAGTGCTGTAGTAGGAGAGAAATGTGTTCGCATGGATGATGGTACGCTTGCTCTAAATGAGGCTGCAAAGAAAGAGGTCTGGAGAAGCCACTACGATAGATTGCTTAATAAAGAGAATGAATGGGAGAAAGAGAGTCTGCCGTATGTCGACCCAACAGAGGGACCAGCTATCCGAGTTGACAATGAAGAGTATGAAGACAGGGAAAGCCCCCGGCCCATCAGGAATCACTGCAGAGATGCTCAAAATATCTGGCAGTGTCGGCTATAGCCTAGTCACCCGTATTATGAACCAGGTGATACACGACGGAGTCATACCCAATGACTGGTGTAGCAGCACCATAATCAACTGC
>NC_068983.1:60167054-60168013 GCF_001194135.2 Octopus bimaculoides | reverse complement strand
CGGTGCCCCTGGGCTGGCTCTTGTGCGGGTGACACATGAGGTTTCTTGAGCGAGATGAGCGTGGCCGTTGCCAGTACCGCCTGACTGGCCTTCGTGCGGGTGACACGTAAAAGCACCCACTACACTCTCTGAGTGGTTGGCGTTAGGAAGGGCATCCAGCTGTAGAAACTCTGACTGGAGCCTGGTGTAGCCATCTGGTTTCACCAGTCCTCAGTCAAATCGTCCAACCCATGCTAGCATGGAAAGTGGACGTTAAACGACGACGATGATATATATATATATATATATATATGTATACGTGTGTGTGTATATGTATGCATATTTATATATATATCAAGCCTAATCATGTTTATCGGTATTACTGTCTCCATATTAGCTCACCTGGATTTCTCTTATGACCACTCTTTACTCTGTGGAACTGGTCCTCAATAAAAACTTTGGAGTGAAAGTTCAAATCATTTGAGCAGTACTATATGTTTTCTATATTGAGCATCTCTAGCTCTTACCTATTGACTCTGTGTGTGTTTGTGTGTGTATATATATATATATAAATTTATTATTCTCTATTTTTTCTTCTCTCTTCTTCCTTTTTTCTTTTTTTCCTTCTTCTACCATCCCTAGAAACCCTCTCAAAACAATACAGTAAGTAGTAAACAAGCTTTTACCCCCCCCCTTTTTTTTTTGACACTCCTTAAAAAGACCATTTCAATACAATGGTCCTTCTCTCTCTCTTTTACCACATCCATCTCTCTATCTGACTATCAGTCTATCTATCTATCTATCTCCTTATACATCTTCCATTGTCTCCAAAGCCTCACCCCCAAAAAACAAAAAAACAAAACAATGTTCTGTTATAAACAAAACCCCAAAAAACACCTGTCTTATATAAATAAGCAAGATCTCTGTATTTTCACAGAATTATATTTGACAAGTTCGAAAGACAAATGAAAGCGCTAATA
>NC_068983.1:60162855-60166833 GCF_001194135.2 Octopus bimaculoides | reverse complement strand
ATATATATATATATATATATATATATATATATATATATATATATATATACATATGTACATACACACATATATACAGTAATCACTTGCCATATTGCGGTTCACCTATTGTGCTCTTAGTACATCGCAGATTTATCTGGCAAATATATGTAAATTTTCATTGTGGACTCCTCAGTATATCTCGGGTTTCTGCGGTCAATAGGTATTCATATTTTTTTAGATTTTAATCACTTCTGTGGTAAAATAAACATTTTCATGCCTAAAAATTAATAAATTAATAAAGGCCTCACTGATGGAGTATTTTTCAGAGACAAAACCCAAATTCACACAATGAATTCATTTTGATCCCATTTGTCTCATACAATTCTCATTGCTTTGTGTGCATGTTATGCAATAAATGAGATTTTTTTTTGTTTCTGCAGTTTGTATTTGTATTAACCTTCAATTCCTTTCTATTCTTGAAACTTTTGGTGGTTCCCTATTCAGTTATTTCACATGTCTCATAACAAGGGCCTTTGCAGTTTGTTACCTGCATTATTTCTTTTTCCAATGTGAATTTATTACAAATTTAGACACAGGAGTGGGTGTGTAGTAAGAAGCTTGCTTCTCAACCACATGGTTCCAGGTTCAGTTCCTCTGTGTGGCACCTTGGACAAATGTCTTCTATATTCGCAGGCTGACCAAAGCCTTATGGATACATTTGGTAGATGGAAACTGAAAAAAGCTCATCATATACATTTATATACATATACACACACACACAAACACATACATGTATGTATGTGTGTTTGTTCCCCACCACTGCTTGACAACCAGTATTGGTTTGTGTATGTCCCTTGTAACTTAGCGGTCTGACAAAGAGACTAATAGAATAAGTACCAGACTATAAAAATGACAGGAGTTGATTTGTTTGACTAAAAACACTTCAAGGTGGTGCCCCAGCATGGCCTCAGTCTAATAACTGAAGTGAATAAAAGATAAGATACAAATAGTATTTTTGTGTTTTTAATTTTATTTCCTTTAAATATTTATTTCTTTATTGCCCACAAGGGGCTAAACATAGAGGGGACAAACAAGGACAGACAAAGAGATTAAGTCGATTACATTGAAGATTACATCAGTCCATCCACAACTCTTCACTGCGCCTGTGTATAAAGAAACTGCATTGTATCTAGCACATAGGTTTATAATGCCTTCTCTTTGATATTTGTGTTGCAATTGGTGCAATTTACCAAGTAACTTCTGTCAAACTTGCAATGATGTTAAGTCCTTTTTTTTTATTACCGTAAAATTTTTTTAGATTTGCTTGAAATTATCCAATAATGAGCTTTTGTTATTTTATGATATTCTTCTCCCATTTACAAATTATTAAAATTTATTTTTCAATTAAAACATTATCTCCCTCTCTCTCTTTCTCTATTTGTAGTTACCAAGAGCAATGAGCCACTAAAAAGAAAGGTGATTGTTGAAGACAAACGTAAAGCCCCTGCAGTAGAAGCACCACCAGAGAAACCTCAATTACCGGTACCAAGTTTCCCAGTTATCCCCGCTACTCCTATTTTACCGCCTTCATCCACTATCCCTGTTCCTGGTTCTCCTAAAATATCCCATACTTCTCCTAAAAAGTCCCCTACTTCACCTGTTACTAAACCTGATTTGCTTTCCAAGGAAAAAGGACAGAAGCCTGTTGACAGTAAAAGCAAGGAAGAGGCTCCAGTGTTGAGTTCTAAAGTGGAAAAACTTGCACCCAAAGAACCGGAAAAGAAATTGGGTCTTTCAGCAGTGCTGAGTTCTAAGGTAATCGCACCCAAAGAATCTGAAAAGAAAGAGAGTGTTCCAACTTCTCCAGTTTTAAGTTCCAAACTAGATAAAACTGCCTCTAAAGAAGCTGTCAAGAAAGATAGTATTGCGGCAGAACCAGCGGAAAAAACCCCACAGAAAGAAACTGAAAAGAAGGCTAAAGTGGAAAAACTCCCACAGAAAGAAGCTGCCAAGGAAGAAAGTAGCCCAGCAAAAACAAAAGCAGCACCAACAGCTCCTTCTATTTCAGAACCAGCTGAATCTCCATCTCAAAAACCTTCTAAGAAAGGTATTCCTGGTCCTAAAATCCCTACTTCTTCTATCTTACAACCTTTGATCCCTACTCCTGCTGCTCCCAAGACAGAGGTAAGATATTTTCTGGCTTTTAATTAATTTTTGTTGCATGTTTGCTTTAGCTTCTGCTGTTTATTTGTTATAGACTATTTCATATTTTTTCCATCTGTAGTTTTCTATTATGAACAGGCACTGTCTTTAAGATATGAAGCAGAGCTACATACAATTGGAGTGTCTATTATTTAGTGTCCATATTCCATGCTGCCATGAGTTGGATGGTTTGACCGGATTCAGTGGGCCCAAGGACCGCATCGTGCTCCAATGTCTGGTTTGATATGATTTCTATGGCTGGATGCCCTTCCTAATGCCAACTATTTTACAGAGAGACCTCAAAGGATGTAACTGCATATTCTCTTGTACTTCCACTGATACATGCTGATACATGTAACACGCATTGTGTACCAGGTGCTTGTTTTGTATCACCAGCACTAGTGATGTTGCCATGCAGCTTCCAAGACTCTGACCCTTAGAAAGGTGGCTTTATGCTAGGAGATGGAGGGGTTAAATTATGGGGGAAGGGGCCAGTGCAGAACAGGTTTCTTGCTGTCGACGAACTACAGGACTACTCACATTTTAGAAGAGAGAGTGGGAGTAACTGGGGTGGAGGTGGAAATAGATGAAAAAATAGTGGTGATGAGGTTTCAAAGTAGAAGGGGTGTTGAAATGTCTGGGGGATGATGGACTAGGAGTGTGGCTGGGTGGAGGTTGCATGAAAGTATGGTGGGGAGTAGGAGATGGTTAACAATGTGTGTTACATGTTCAAATCATATTACAGTACAGTTCCACTACTAAATTTGATATACTTTCCAAGGAAAAAGAAAAACCTGTTGAAAGTAAGAGCAAGGAAGAGGCCCCAGTGTTGAGTTCCAAGGTGGACGAAACCCAACCCACGGAACCTGAGAAGAAAGTGGGTATTTCGGCAATTCCAGTGTTGGGTTTGAAGGTGGAGGAAACCCTACCAAAAGAGCCTGGAAAGATTGAGGGTATTTCAGCAACCCCAGTATTGGGTTCAAAGGTGGAGGAAGCCCCACCAAAAGAACTTGAAAAGATTGAGGGTATTTCGGCAACCCCAGTATTGAGTTCCAAGGTGGAGGAAGCCCCACCGAAAGAACTTGAAAAGATTGAAAGTATTTTAGTAACACCAGTATTGAGTTTGAAGGTGGAGGAAGCCCCACCAAAAGAACTTGAAAAGGTCGAGAGTATTTCAGCAACCCCAATATTGGGTTCAAAGGTGGAGGAGGCCCCACCAAAAGAACCTGAAAAGATCGAGGGTATTTCTATAACACCAGTATTGAGTTCAAAAGTGGAGGAAGCCCCACCAAAAGAACTTGAAAAGATTGAAAGTATTTCAGCAACCCCAGAATTAAGTTTGAAGGTGGAGGAAACCCCACAAAAAGAACTTGAAAAGATCGAGGGTATTTCAGCAACCCCAATATTGAGTTTGATGGTGGAGGAAGCCCCACCAAAAGAACTTGAAAAAATTGAGGGTATTTCTGTTACACCAGAATTGAGTTCAAAAGTAGAGGAAGCTCCTCCAAAAGAACTTGAAAAAATTGAAAGTATTTCGGTAGTGCTGAGTCCTAAGGTGGAAACAGTCATACCCAATGAAACCAAGCAGGAAGAAAGTGTTTTGGCAATTCCAGAAGAAATTGCCCCGAAAGAAGCTGCTGAGAAAGAAAGTATTCTAGCAGTGGTCGTGGAAACACCTCCACAGGAAGAAACTGAGAAAGAGAGTCTACCAGCAGCTCTGGCGCTGAGTTCTGAAGTGGAAGAACTCGCACAGAAAGAAGCTGCCAAAGAAGAGAGTATTCTGGCAGCCTCAGCAGC
>NC_068983.1:60154374-60161042 GCF_001194135.2 Octopus bimaculoides | reverse complement strand
TGAGGAACTACATGACTACTTGCATTATAGATGAAAGGGCGGAAGTAAGTGGGGTGGAGGTGGAAAGTAATAAAAAAATTGCCGTGATGAGGTGTCGGTGGGTAGAAATGTGTGGTGCCAGGTGTTCATGAACCAAATCTTTTTTCCATTTGTCTTCCAATAGCCATATTGCAGACTTTGCATGTTGAGTGGCTGGTTGGTGCCCAGTGTGAGTTGCCATTGCAAAACCAACACAGCCATAATGTTTTGCAGTGTCTGAAATGTGTTTCACAGAAGAAGAGACAGGCATAACGCTGTATCCGGCCAAAATATTCTGTCTGTTTTATGTCCAAATTAGACAGACCTGACCTCTTGCACCTACTCTATAATGTCATTCTAAAAAATAAAAAAAATCACATCATAGAAATCTTGAAGCCATAACATAATGACCAATTAATTCAAAACATGGTGAATAAATAAGCTTTACATTTCACGGAGCAATTTGAATGCTTAAGGGTTAAACATATGTTAATTTCCCTGCTCCAGATTAGTGAAATAAACATCAGAGATGATTTGCCTTATGCAGAAACTGCAGGAGTTACTCAGAGGTTTTTCAAGCTCTTCTAAATCCATTGCATGCTGGAAACCTTTCCATCTCATCAGCAGGTATCTCAGGGTCACAGGAATTTCGCCCTTTAGCCTGTACACTTCACCTGAATGGAGCAGTGAGGACTGAGCTAGTCTTCACCTATGGAAGGGTTCCACTGGTGGTCTCTTATCAACCATAGCCATCATGAGCTAGTTTCAACTGCCATACCTATTTCCTTGATGGCTCTTTTTCAGTTGTCTGGGTTCCGGACCTATTTTCCTTAGGAAATAGTGCATTAATCCAGATGGAAAGCCGTGGCAGCCAACGGGAAAGGAGGCTGCATGCCAGCCCTTGACATGGTCCTTGTTTATTATGTCCTGATATTTCAGTTTCCTTACCCGGTAGGATATATTGAGTTATAGTTCTACCATCAACTTCTTATCTCAGTCTTCTGAATTTTGGAAAATATGTGTTAGCAATTTAATGGTACCAAAATGTGTTAAAATGATGTAGAGTTCAAGGATGGGGCAGTTTCAAGTAATTTTTCCTTTCTACTTGGTTACTGTAGCTTGGTGGTTAGGGTGTTAGACTCATGATTGTAAGAGTGTAGTTTCAATTCCTGGACCAGGTGACACATTGTGTTCTTGAGCAAAACTCTTCATTTCACATTGCTCCAGTCCACTCAGCTGGTTAAATGAGTAAACCTGCGACAGACTGGCATCGCATTCGGGGGAAATACATGTGCCATGCAAACCAGGAAACTGGCTCTTTGCCTCGATATGACTTGGGAAGAATCTTCCTCCTTTTGTAGGTGCAGGTGTGGCTGTGTGGTACAAAGCTTGCTTCCCAGCCACATGGTCCTGGGTTCAGTCCCGTTGTGTGACACCTTGGGCAAGTGTCTTCTACTATAACCTCAGGCTGACCAAAGCCTTGTGAGTGGACTTGGGAGACAGAAACTGAAAGAAGTCCATTGTGTATATATTATATATATATATATATATATATATATATGTATGTGTGTGTGTGTGTGTGTGTGAGGGTTCTGTCCCCCTCCACCACTTAACCAGCGTTTGTGTGTTTATGTCCCTGTAATTTAGCAGTTTGGTAAAAGATATCGATAGTATAAGTACCAGGCTTAAAAAAAAAAAAAAGTCTTGGGGTTGATTGATTCAATTAAAAATTCTTGAAGGCATTGCCCCAGCATGACCACAGTCTGATGAGCGAAACAAACGAAAGGTTACAGATAAAAGAATCATTTTATTAATATATTTTTACAGGAAGAAAACACATTAAAAGTATAAAAGATCAAATTATTGAGAAAAAACCCCAGAACTACCTCACCAAGGAACCAAAGAAATGGTAAAAAAAAAAGGGTGGGGAATTATGCAGCAGAAAATATTGGGGGAGAGAAAGTGGTGGGTTGGGCACCTCAAAAGAGATCACGCATTAGCTGTGCCTTGCAGACTTGATTACAAGGGTGTCATCGTGGAGAATGGCCAGTGACGCTCGCTGTAACAATCACCTCACCTTTGCGGGGCTCATTTCTTCGATGGGCCACAGTTATCCTGTATTTGCGGAGGAAATCAGTGTGGGGGTCTGAGAACACTCAAGGTCTTGATGGCGAAAGACACAAACTGATAGTGGCCGGTTGGCTTCCTGTATTTGTTTATCTTCCTCTCCTCTGTATTATGTATGGTGTCACTGATAACAGTCACACGTGCGCAGACACTGAGATAAATACACATTCACTGCACTTGTTATGTAATTTATCGTAGTGAAGCTGGAGAGCACAATCAGATCTTTCATTGAATGATTATGCCAAGGATTAAGATAATTAACCAAAATATTTTATGACAAATAATTGTGCTGCTGTTTCATTGAATGCTTCTGTCTGTTCTGTAAATAATTTCTTTCATGTAAATCTGACAACAGCTTTATTTCAGACACAAACATAATTCTATACATATATATACATAAGTATGTACGTGCGTACATACATACATACTCTCTCTTTTTCAATACATACATAAATACATCAGTAGCAGGTACTTGATGTGAGTAAATAGGGTTGACAGTAGGTATTAATAAAGTAGGTATTGATAAAGTGAAGCTGCATGGCTTAGTGGTTAGAGCATTGGGCTCACAACCATGAGGTAGTGAGTTCAGTTCCTGGACTGGACTGTGTGTTGTGTTCTTGAGCAAGATACTTTATTTCACATTGCTCCAGATCACTGGTGTCAAGCTGTATCAGCCTTTGCCTTTCATTTGGATAACATCAGTGGCATGACTGGATGGTTTGACAGGATCAGATGTGTCCAAGGACTGCATTGAGCTCCAATGTCTGCTTTGGTATGGTTATTACAGTCCAATGCTGTTCCTGACACCAACCATTTTACAACATGGACTGGGTGCTTTTTTTCATGCCACTTGTACTATTGAGATTGCCATGCCTTTCACAGGAGGCATGGATCAGCTCTATACTAGGGGATGAGGGGATTACTATGAGGGAGGGATGACAGAGTAGGCTCCTGTAGAGGGATCAGCATAGCTACTCATATCTAGTAGACGAAAAGTGGGGAGAGCAGGAGAGTAGAAGCTGCAAGAGACAGATAATGAAAATTGAGGTTCCCAGGTGGCCCTACAGGGCACAAGCAGTGTAGAAGTAGGTTGGTGGGTGGGTGGTTTGCAAGATTGTATGGGAAGAAGGAAGAGGGTTGGGTAGGCAGATTGCCAAAACGGGTAGGGTTGAAGGACTGAAACAAGATCTCTCAGCTGGGGAAGATAGGGGATACAGAAGTGTAGGGAGGTGATTGGCAGGAGTAGTAAAGATGATGTAGTTGCTGGGCAGTGGGGACAAGAAAGAGGTATGACCTAATTAGGTAGTCTGTAGGAGAAAAGGCAGACACAAGGGTGTTGGAAGAGTTACTGTAATGGGTAGGGAACCTGAGACACAGCTCTTGCAGAACTCAATTTTGCTGAGGAGGGTGAGTCTTTTTTAGAACCTCATACTGCCAGAGATCCTGGTCCTTTGTCATCTCTCAAGCTTAGGGTCCTCAGGTCAGGCTCTCTCTCTCTTTCTCTCTCTCTCTACACACAACACTAATATGAAACAGAAAGAATAAGTGCTCCACCCTGCATTGGTGGATAAATTTTCTCTATTTGTGGGTTAACAAGGCACCGATGGTCTCATGCGATAAGATCTTCACAGCTGTTCGAGTATGTCACATGGAAGCATTGATATTCGTCTGGAGATGAGGATCAACACTTTGATATGGCATCCTTGAATAATTGTGAAGATCTCTTCACATGAAACCATTCGTTGCCTTGTTAACCCACAATTAAAGTGTGTGTGTGTGTGTGTGTACACATACAGAAGTTGGTTTATTAGCTGAGTCATTAGAGCATCAGATAGTTTATTTTGTGATAATTGTTCCACCTCATTGTGCTCTGAGGTCAACTCTGCTTCTCATTCTTTCAAAGTTGATAAAGTACCATTTATGTAGTGGGGTTTTCTCCTTTCATTCTATCTGTGTGTCCATATCTCTAGTGAAAATTGAATGTTTGTTGTCTCACTGTTGTCTCTTTTGACATGAACAGAAAGGAGTCCTTTTGTCTTGCTTTTCTTCATCCATCTCTGCTGTTTTCCTTAATCTTAAAGCTTTTTCTCTTTTATAATCATTTTGTGTGTTTCTTTTGCTTTCATTAATAAAAATTAACTCATCATTTGCTTTATTTTCATGTAAACAGAGCGAAAGGTTAGTGTTTGATGTGTGGCACGAAAACTATACAATCTTCTCTGATTAATTGCCATCTCAGTTTAATGTTTGTTCTTCTTGGCTGCATGGTTTACTGATTTTGAAATGATTAGCAGATAGGGGCAGGCATGACTGTGTAGTTGAGAGGCTTGCTTCCCCACGACCAGGTTTCTTGTTCAATCCTACTGCTGTGTGTATATACACACACATATATATATATATATATATACATATATATGCATATACATAGGAGAAATTAAGATAAACACAAGTGTATATTATCAATTTCTCCATGTTTCCCAATATGGTTTCTTCAAACCCAACATTGAGTTTTCCAAATATATATGGTTGTGTAACCAGATTGAAGTATATTATAAATAAATATGTATAATAATAATAATAATTTATATATTAATTTCATTGAAATGACCATGTTATCTATTTCTATATTTTTGTTTCTCTCTGTTATGGTTGCCTAAATTACTTTCTTCTTTTTCCCTCCGTTTTCTCTCATTATTCTCTATTTGTCTTCTCTGGCTCTCATTCACTCTCATCCCCCTCTCTCTTATTTCTTAGTTTACTTTTCCTTCTTCTTCCTCTGTTAATCGCTTTTGCTCTGTTTCCCTTGCAAAATGTTTTACCATCTCCTCAACTCTTGACATTAGTTCTCTGCAACTTAATGCAATAGAGTGTTTCCTGGCAATCTTTTCTGGTTAAGCATCCAAATGCATTTGGAACACCCAATGTAGGGTTTCAAGCAAACATAATGGTGAAATATGTAGGAACTAATAACACTGTAATAAAATTAAAATTGTTTTTTGTCTTTGGTCAGAAACTGTTATTTCTCATTTGCTTTTATCTAGAAATCAAAGGAAATGACTACTCTTCCCGTCAAACTTTGCTTTTGTGTCCTGGACATCAGTGTCTTGAAACTGAACTATTTTCCATTGTATTTCAAACAAACTCAGTGCTGAGTTGCTGAAGCAGAAATATGATTACAGTTAATATGATTATAGTAAATATTCTGCTCAGGACCACAGATTTGCTTGTCAGTTGCTTGACCTTAACCAGTTGAGCATATCGCTTAGTGGATTACAATATGTGCATCTCTGATGATGAGCAAGAGTAGTGGGGGAGCATCATAGCCATGTGTCGAGAGGGATTCTTTGGGGGTTTGAATAAATATCAAGAAAAAAACAAAACTTAAAGGAAATATTAGCCATTTTTTAATACTTTCTAGGGATAAGCAAACAGGAAATAACAGTTACTACCCAAGGACAAAAATCGTCTTACACAGTGTAATATAAGCATGTGTTTATCTTAATTTCGTCTGCACTTCCTCTGTATCACATAAGTAGTAATGCTACTATACTGGAATATGGTAATCTGTGTGGTGCTCTGAACATGGCGATAGCAGTCACACAAGATATACTGCTTGTATGGATGGATGGATGCATGCATGCATATAAATACATGTATCATATAGATTGGATTAAAATCCAAGGTGTGGACCTTTTGAAATGCATCAGCTTATTTTAGTTTTCCAAATCCATATGTAGATGTTATATTTGTGTAAAGTATGCATAAGAGTTGAAATACTGGAAAATATTTTCTGCAGAATAATTATACCAAGACTGGAAAATTTTTTGGTATATTTATTCACCCTTACACGTGTTTCATTTGCTAATAGGAGTTAGAAAATTGTACAGGTAGTATAAAATATGTAAGATATCTCCTATTAGAAATTCTTCAGACAAAATCAAATATTATTATTTTATATTAATATTTCTTCATTCTCTGTCTGAAGAATTTTTAACTGAAGATATATAACAGGTTTTCTACTCTTGTACAGTTTTGTAACTCCTGTTAGCACCTGAAACATGTGTAATGGTGAATAGATAATACCAAAAGTTCTCCAATCACCTGTTTTCACACACACACACACACACACACACACACAGAGTATTTTCTGGCATATAAGGTACCCTATTTTTTCCCCAAAAATACCCCAAAAGTCACCCTGCATCTTATATACAGATGGGTATTCTTGGTTAGCATTATTAATGATGGAAAATACTAGTGACAGTGGAGGTCAATGGTGATCTTTGGTAGAGTTAACTTAGCTTACCAAAGGCATTAGTCTAAGTTTTCATGGTTCCTTTACATGGAAATGTGTGAGGCATTAGCTAGAGGATTCCAGGTTAGTTGGAGCTTTTTTCCACACAGAAAAATTGGGATGTGCCTTATATACCTGAAAATACAGTATATGTATAGACATATACATAAATACAAACACACATACACATGTATACACACACACATACATATACGTATATATATATATA
>NC_068983.1:60152166-60153789 GCF_001194135.2 Octopus bimaculoides | reverse complement strand
AACGATGCGTCCTGCTCAGCTCTTCGAAACGCCGGTGTTAAAACGGGGGTAGCTGATGAAGAAGAATGTTCTCTATGTGGCTTGTGTGTTTTCTCGTCTACGTTTTGTTTGCAATGTCCTGTACCCAGATATGCACCTATACATACAGGTGGATGTCGGTATGCACATACCTGTACGTATATATGCATATACTCATTTACTATTTGTTTATATATATATATATATATATATATGCATATATATATATATATACACACACATGTACATAGATACATATATGCATGTATATGTACAAATGCGTATATATATATATATATATATATATATATATGCATATATATACACACAAATACACACGTACATACATATATACACGTGCATACACACAATATATATGAGGTGCTGAAAAGTTCCTGGCTTTGGGCAAAAGAAAATACAGGAGGATCAGTTAATTATGATTTTATTTATTGGCTGTGTGGTAAGAAGTCTGCTTCCCAACCATATTATTCTGGGTTCAGTTCCACTGTCGCACCTTTGGCAAGTGTCTTCCACTATAGCCTCAGGTCAACCAAAGCCTTGTGAGTGGACTTGATAGATGAAAACTAAAAGAAGCCTTTTGTATATATGTATGTGTGTGTGTGTGTGTGTGTTTTTGTCCCCCACCACCACTTGACAACCGGTGTTGGTGTGTTTATGTCCCTGTAACTTAGTGGTTGGGTAAAAGAAACTGATAGTACATAAACACCAGACTTAAAAAATGTAAAAAGTATTGGGGTGAATTCATTTGACTAATTCTTCAAGGCTGTGCCCCAGCATGGCCACAGTCTATTGACTGAAACAAGTAAAAGAATAAAAGAATATTCTCCTCAGATTCACTTATTGCAGTGGTCCTTCAGTTTTTCTCAGCCCTGTAAAAGAACTTGAAAGGTTGGGTCGTTTGTGATACTCTTGAAACTCAGGAACTTTCCAGCATCACCTCATATATACGGATCTATTTTAAAACGGGGGCCACATTTTTCATTAATGTTTTACGTAGTGTTTTTGGTACGGAAAGACTTTCAAACTTCGTATACTTATCTATTTTGTGTTATAGAACAGAAAAATATTTTTGTATTCGAATTTATTTCATGTAAAAAATTGTCTTATTTCGATAATTTCAACCAATCACTGACAAGTATTCAGTTGTTTACATTTACTCCTTTGGCTGATTAAGCGATGTAAAGCGTATTTAATCTCCATACCTTCGTTTTATTTGCTTTTTTCATTTTAAATTTGCTTTAACCCTAACCCTAACCCTGGGGTTAGGGTTAATTGTTTCAGAATCGTTTGTTTATGTAATCAGCTGAATGGACGTCAGTGATTGGTTGAAATTACAGAAATACGACAACTTTAACATGGAATAATTTATGGATTTCTTTTTTTTTAAAGAAGACTAAGAGAAAAAGATGTTTTATATGACACATTCTACCAGTGTTCCAAGTTTCAAAGTGTTTCGTTAATGAAAAATGTGGCCCCCCGTTTTAAAAAAGATCCATATATACAGATACACACACACACATATATTGGAGTAAATATAAGGACAAGCAAGTTAGACATGTTGAGATACAAAAAATATTAAATACA
>NC_068983.1:60148201-60149454 GCF_001194135.2 Octopus bimaculoides | reverse complement strand
TATATATATATATATATATATATATATATATATATATATATGTATTTGTGTGTGGATAGTGCATGTGCAACTTTTTAAAGAACTGAAGCTTGACAGCTATATTGCCAAAATTTTGCTTCATCGTAAAAGATAAATAAACCACCGACTGTGTATATGTGTGATTATTGAGAGAGGAATTGGAACCATGGAGACAAGTTGCATATGAACCGAGAGGTGCAATGTCTCATTTGTAACACTTCACATGCAGATACAGGATTATCAACATTCTAGTTGGTGTTAGGAAGGACATCCAGCTGTAAAAATCCTGCCAAAGCAGTCACAGAAGTCTGGTGCAGGCTTCGGCCTGGCTGGCTCTTGTGCTACCGCCCCACCCATGCTAGCATGGAACATGGACGTTAAATGATGAGGTGATGATATTTACGTATTTATGTGTGAGTGCGTGTGTGTGTATGTATATATGTGTGTACGTGTGTCTATATGGTTGTGTATGTGGAGTGTATGTGTGTCTATATTGGCTGTGTATATGTGTGCATGTATACATGTCTGAGTCTGTTTGGGTGTGTTGGTGTGAGTGCATAAATGTGTATCTTTATGTTTGTACATATCTTTGTGGATATTTAATCAGACGCGTCTACCAATGGTGAATACTGACACCACAAACCCCAGTGGTTTTTGCTTATTACACCGAAACTGTCTTGTTGGCCATTTGATGTCTTAACTTATTGCTCACCCATTTTTTTCTATCATAAGGTCATGAAAGTGACCTGTGTCCCCATATCATGGTTAGCAGCTCACCTGGATTATTCCCAATACCTGTCCACATCTGTGGTTATGGTGGCAGTGAACCAACCCCACTTTTTTCCCTCTCCTTTCAGTCTTGTCCCCCTTCGGTATGGGAATTCGGTTACTGCATGTTGCCTGTTATTTTTATTTGTCATTTATCTCTCTGAATAATGTTTGCTTACTGATGCTGCACTTGTGAGATGCATCTACAGATTGCATTTTGTAGCATCACATCATGTGTTGCTGAACAGTGAAATGTGTGTAACAGATGAAATGAAGAAATACTGAGTTCAAGTCCATCTTCTTTTCTCGCTTTGTTGATGTGCTCTTTCTTTCCAGTATACTCCTCCTCACGCTGCAAAAAAACATTGTGTGATCATTGAATGCAATTAACAATAAAAGCCTAAAACTCTAAAGCTAAATTTGTCATATGCTGAATATATATATATATATATATATATATATATATA
>NC_068983.1:60143842-60147296 GCF_001194135.2 Octopus bimaculoides | reverse complement strand
ATATATATATATATATATATATATATATATATATATAAACCTCTGTCTCTAAATTGCCTTTGATGTTAAATCCATTAACGGTTTTTTTTCAAAAATAACTTGCCAGTGTTCCCATCATCATATACGCGGTAATCGCATTCGGTTAAAATGGCTTATTAATGTGTTTCGTTTTTCTTTTTTCCCTGACAAGATGATTACATTGTTTTACATCATTTTATTCCCTCAGGAATAATACCAATGTTTCCTTCGAAACATCTGTTGGAAGTATAAAAATTTGAATAACACCTGCATTTAACTCCATTTCTTAATTTATCTATATATACATATATGTGTATTTATATACATATACATATATAGAAATATTATTATTTCTAAGTTTCTCTAAAGGAGACTATGGCAGCAGTCCTGGATATTAATAATTATAACTATTAGCATATGTGCGCGCGCGTGCACACACACACACACACACACACACACACATAAATAAACACACACACACACATAAATAAACACACACACACACATAAATAAACACACACACACATAAATAAATACACACATAAATAAATAAATACACACATAAATAAATAAATACACACATAAATAAATAAATACACACATAAATAAATAAATACACACATAAATAAATAAATACATATATGTATAAATAAATACATATATGTATAAATAAATACATATATGTATAAATAAATACATATATGTATATATATATATACTTATATGTATATATATACATATGTATGCATATATATATATGTATATATGTATACATATATAATTTTTCATAGAAAACTATGTAATCGTTACCAATATAACAGGAGATTTCACCGCAAAAAAGTCTAAATCAGACTCCTTAGGGATCGTTCTCCTTGTTTATATATCCAAAGTTTTAAATTTAAATTTAAGAGAGAGATTTGACGCTAATATCCATATTAGCGTCAATTCTCTCTCTTAAATTAAAAAATTTAAAACTATATATATATATATATATATATATGCGTGGAGGCACAATGGCTCAGTGGTTAGGGCAGCGGACTTGTGGTCATAGGATCGCGGTTTCGATTCCCAGACCGGGCGTTGTGAGTGTTTATTGAGCGAAAACACCTAAAGCTCCACGAGGCTCCGGCAGGGGATGGTGGTGAACCCTGCTGTACTCTTCCACCACAACTTTCTCTCACTCTTACTTCCTGTTTCTGTTGTACCTGTAATTCAAAGGGTCAGCCTTGTCACACTGTCACGCTGAATATCCCCGAGAACTACGTTAAGGGTACACGTGTCTGTGGAGTGCTCAGCCACTTGCCGTTCATTTCATGAGCAGGCTGTTCCGTTGATCGGATCAACTGGAACCCTTGACGTCGTAAGCGACGGAGTGCCAACAACAAATATATATATGCATATATATATATGCATATATACATATGTATATACATACATACATATATATATGTATATACATATGTATACATATACATATGTATTCATATATATATAGTCGTTTTCTTTAGGTTTAGGACCTTCTGCGATTTGCTCTCGATCTTGACAATGGTGTTGGAATGGTGACCTTTGAGCTGCACTTTCATCTTGGAGAAGAGATGGAAGTCTGTAGATGCTAAATCTTGTTAATAATAAAGGTGGGTGCAATGTTGGTTTTTGGAAAAAATTCATGAGTGAGGAGAGATTGGTGACAGGATGCGTTGCCATTGGGAAGAATTCCTTTTTTTGTGCTCCACTGGTCTGGTCAGTTTTGTTAAATGTCCTTCACATGCTTCAAAACGTTGCAGTAGAACTCTCAGTTGACAGTCTGGCTTTGGGGAAAGAATTCTCAATGCCCAATACTATGGTTGCTGAAAGAAAATGGTGAGCGTGCTCTTATTTGAGCTGCAGTTCTGTTATGCCTTTGTCGGTCATGGAGAACTAGTCTGAGAACCTTTTGATACATATATATATATATATATATATATATATATATATATATATATATATAATGTGTGTGCATTGAAGTGGTATCAAAAAGTTATATATATATGTATGCACACACATATATACACATGCATATAGATATCTACATATACATACATATGTATGCATATATATATATACACACATACATGTATGCATATATATATATATATATATATATACATGCATGTATGCACACACACACACATATATATATATATGTATATATATATATATATATATACACGTATGCATATATTATGCATACGTGACAACTGCTGCTTTGTCTCAGGGTCGTACTTGTAGACCCTACTCGTGTCACCAGTGATAATCCTTGACACAAAGGATGGGTCATCTGTGGCACACTGACAGACTCAGATAGGATGTTCTTTCTGCTTAGTGGTCAGCAGGCAGGGGACAAATTTGGCAGAGACATGCTGCATGTTCATTTCAGACTTTGGAATTGCCTACATGGATGAATACAACAGACCAACAACATCAGCAATGTCATTGACTGTTTTCCAATGATCCTCATCTACAAACTGATGAATTTTCTTCACATTTCCTGGGGTGGCACTCGTGGCTGGTTTTCTAGATCACTCATCATCTTCCAGGGATGTTCTTCCACTTTTGAAATACCTGTGATACTCGAAATATTGTGTACGACCCATTGCCACATCGCTGTAAGTTTGCAGAAGCATGTTCAATGTCTCTGTAGCAGACTTCTCAAGTTTAACTCTAAATTTCAGGTTCTCTCTTTGTTCCAACTTCCTGTTCATAACAAAATCGCAGGCTACGGCATACTCGAGATCACAAATTTCAGCATTTGCAAAGTAAACACAGTGAGGTCATTTGGCACAAGGCTAGCTCTCACTGCGTGTGCAACTGTGTGCTGCCATCTGTTGGTGTGCTACAGAACTAGTGAGGGAACTTTTTGATACCACATCAATGCATATATATATATACATATATATATCAAATCATGTGTTACTTTTCAACCTTTCACCTATATATGATATATATATATACATGCATATGCACACACACATATATATACGTGCATATAAATATTTATATATATGCATATATATATATATATATATATATATATATATATATATATATATATATATATATATATATAGACATATGTATGCATATATAAATATACATACATATGTATGCATATATATATATACATGTTTATATATATACATGTATGCATATATATATATATACATGTTTATATATATACATGTATGCATATATATATATATATACACGTTTATATATATGCATGTATGCATATATATATATATATATACACACATGTTTATATATATACACGTATGCATATATATATTTATATATATATATATATATATATATACACACACATGTATATCTATACACATATGCATATATATATATATATATATCTATACACATATGCATATATATATATATATATATA
>NC_068983.1:60142907-60143498 GCF_001194135.2 Octopus bimaculoides | reverse complement strand
ATATATATATATATATATATATATATATATATATATATATATATATATACATGTATATCTATACACATATGCATATATATATATATATACATGTATATCTATACACGTATGCATATATATATGTATATATATGCACGTATGCATATATATACATGTACATATATACACATATGCATATATATATACATATGCATGTATATTGTTTAACTTTTGAAATTGTATCAGCTTTAAAGCAGTGGCCATGCCGGGGCACTATTGTTGGCTGTGTTACACCATTATTTGAAATCTCCTCTGATGTGTGGCATTTGGTGAATGAGGTGGGTTTGGTGCTGCTGCACTCACCTCTGTTTCCTGCCACGAGGTAGGATCATCTTGAACCTTTGACAGGAGGAGATGCAGTTTTGTTTTGCTGACACATCCACATCATGCAGGTCACTCACTCAATTTGGATGAATACTGAGGAGCTCTGGGTTCTTGAAACCCAAGCAGTATCTGGTCCTGTATTATGATTGTGATGCTAGGATCTTTGGCAATGTATGCACACGCACGCACGCACGCACGCACGCACGCACGCACACACTCACACACACA
>NC_068983.1:60141829-60142807 GCF_001194135.2 Octopus bimaculoides | reverse complement strand
ATATATATATATATATATATTGGGTCATCCCATAAATAATGCAATTTCTTCTTAAATTTTTCAAAATTAAGATAAACAAAGTTCTTTTTTAATCTAAAATATACTCTCCTTCATTTTCTACAATGCTCTATTTATCTATCTGGTAGACTTGCAAGGCCCCACTTCCAAAATTCACTTGTCCCTTATGAAAAATATTCCTCCAGTACTGACTTTGGAAAAAATAATAATCAGATGGGGCAATGTCTGGCAAATATGGTGGGTGGGGCATCATTTCCCATTCAAACTGCTCCAGCCTTTGGCATGTCATCCTCACTGTATATGGCCGAGCATTATCCTGATGGAAGAACACCTTTTGTCTTGAAACCAAAGATGGTCGTTTTCCTTCTAATGCTGATTTAAATGACTGGTTGAATGACGAAATCCAAACATTTCTGCTAGTTCCTCAACAGTTGCGATGGGATTTTGTTCCACCAGATTTACAAGATGTCCTCATCAAGCTCTACAGATCTTCCAGGACGAGGCTCATCTTCTAGGCTGCAGTTTCCTGCTCAGAATTTCTGGAATCACTGTTGACACTTGCTTACGCTTAGTGTCTGATCCCC
Organism: Octopus bimaculoides; assembly: GCF_001194135.2. Lineage (NCBI taxonomy): Eukaryota > Metazoa > Mollusca > Cephalopoda > Octopoda > Octopodidae > Octopus > Octopus bimaculoides. Next base: position 60,142,205 of record NC_068983.1, on the reverse strand, counting down.
TTATACTGCATTAATATTCCTTGCACTTTCCGTTGCATTGTTGCCTTTATTGAACTCATAAAGCAAAATATATCGAATATGCTCCTTTGTCACTTTCATTATAGCTTTGAAAAAATAACTGTTAAAATCGAACTGCACTCTTCAAAACTTGCACTAAGAATAACTTTTATAGCAAGTTTGATGCAGATAGTTTATCTTGTCCCTCTCCGACTTTTAGTTCATGCAAATGAAAAAAAACTGCATTATTTATGGGATGACCTAATATATATGTTCTAAAATTTAAATAGAAACATAACAGATGGAAAATTCACACATAGGACGTTCCTAATTTCTCATCAGTTCTTGTCCAAAAGATCGTAACAATTTCATGCCTTTC
>NC_068983.1:60126349-60141610 GCF_001194135.2 Octopus bimaculoides | reverse complement strand
TATATATATCTCATCATATATATATATATCATTGTGTGTGTGTGTGTGTGTGTATATATATACATACATACACACACACACACATAAAGTATCTAGGAGGAAGAACTTAATGGTCAGTCGCATGTATTTGAACAAGATAGAGAAATACATGTGTTCCAAATACCACACAACATAAATTCTTGATTTATTATAATCATTTCCTCTTGTTGACAATGTATCACAGTCACTAAATGTCAATGAAGATCAACTCCACATGATGTGAAGCAGAGATAATCTCAAGATTCAAGAATTCTCCAATGATGATATACCATTGAGGAGAAAGAGGAGTGTATCATCTGGTTGAGTGACAGAAGAAGCTTCTAAGCATAGAAAATCCTATGTCAACAAATTGTCTGACCCATGTGAGCATGCAAAAGTGGACGTTTAAACAATGACAGTGATGATTCCAAGATTTAAAACTTGGTTTTAATAATTGATAGTAGTCTTATTTTTTCATCTAACAAAATTTTAAATTCTTTACAGCATTTTATCATTTAATCATCTTTATTTTCTTGTGGCTTTTATTCTTAGCTTGCTATCTGCTGCTATTATATTCCAGAATAATTTAATTTTTTTTTTGTAGCAAAGAGAAAATTTTGCTTATTATTTCAAGATTTTATTTAATTTCAATTTTGTTTCATTATAAAAAGTTTTATTTTAATTTTATTTCATTATAAAATGTTTTATTTTTATTTTATTTCATTATAAAAAGTTTTATTTTTATTTTATTTCATTTTATTTTATTTTGTACTTATGGCTAAGTTGAATTAATGTGACAAGATTTGTATGAGATCAATGTATGTTTAGAAAATATTGCAAATTTTGATCTTGTTTCATATTCTGTATTTAATCTTCAATGTAAATGGAGAAATGCTGCTAACTTACTTTAACTCTTTTCTTACTATATTGTCATTGAAATACATTCCCTATATTTTAATAAATTTTTAAGATAACGAAGACTTTTGTAAAATAATGTGTGTGGCTGAGTGGTTAAGAAGATTGCTTCCCGAGCATGATAGTGTCGGGTTCAATCTCACTGTGTGGGACCTTGGGCAAGTGTCCTATAACCATCACTGAAGCCTTGTGAATGGATTTGATAGATGGAAACTGTAGAAGCCTTGTGTGTGTGCTGATATGTATCCTTGTCTTGACATCCTGTGATGGTTGTAGACAAGCATCACCTTGATACAACATCACCTTGTCTGATGTGAGCATGCAAAGTAATATTGCCAGAAAAATATTTCTGGCAATATTACCTTGCTTGGAAACAGTTGGTGACTAGAAGGGCATCTGGCTATAGAAAATATGCCTAAATGACTTCTACCTGACCCATGCAGGCATGGAAAAGTGGATGTTAATGGTAAAGGTGATAATGATGATGTCATTGTTAAATTGATATTTGGAACAAAAATGAACATGAAATTTTTATGAAAAGCTTTAAACCTTTTAGCATATTGTAGATGCCTCACATTGCTGTATGAGTTTTCTCAATGCGACACAATGCAGCTGCAGGGGAGAAAACTCGTTACTGACATGTCCCCTAAGCGTGCTAAAGGTGAATTTAGATCATGGGAAGTAGCATATAGCAAAGGACAGTTTCAGGTGGGTTGGTATCAAAAGGGTCGACCCATTTTATTACCATATTTCTGTTGAAATAAAATGCCTTTATTTTAATTAGTTTTGAAAATAATGAAAAATTTATTGAAATAGCTTTGTCATTTTTAAGCTGGCATTTAGATGAGAAAGTAACATGAAATTATGATGAAAGGTTTAAATTTAGATCACTTCAACCCTTTAGCATTTAAACTAGCCATATCTGGGTAAAATATCCTGCTGGTTTTATATTCAAACTGGCCAGATCTGGCTTCTCACATCTACCTTACAATGTCATTCTAAAAGTAAGCAAACACAAAGTTTGAAATCTCAAAGCTTTGAAATAATTCACGATTAATTCAATGTGGATAAATAAACATTACATTTGACAGAGTAATTTGAATGCTAAAGGGTTAAAGCAGAAGGTTTGAGTCAAATAACCTGGGAGCAGTGTCAGGTGGGTTGGTATCCAGAGGGTTTGTCCATCTTTTAGATAAGTGATGTGTAGTTCTTTGGCTGTCTTTAAACTTGTGTGTTTCAGTGAATATAGTTTTTCAAATCATCTGTAATTGTGTGTATATAACTTCCATATATAACTTTTGCTGTGGAGTGAGAACTAACAGAAATTAAAATTAATACATGTTCTGCAAATCTTAAATCTTCTAAAATTAATCCCATCTTCATTGCTATTCATGTTCATGGGCTTATTGACATATCAATAATCAAATTTTTACATGGACCCCAGTTTAATGTCGGGACTGTTGTTGTTCAAAGAAATGAAAACAGTTTTTATTTGATATTATTCCTGATAGCCGGCAGCTGCCCTTGCCCCAGCTGCTGAGGCCGAAAGCAAGGAGAAGGAATTGATTGCCATGGAACGAAATCATATTTATAAACAAATGAATGAAATTTATGTGGAACGAGAAAAAGCTTTCAGATCCATTGAAGAATTTTACCAAGAAAAAATGAAATCTCTCCAACACCAGGTTTGTGGTTTTAATTATTTCCTTTTAAAACTAAAATTGTTTAGTGTTTTAAAATATAAGTTATTTATTGGTTTTGCATTTAGCTATATAGCTAAACAGACTTGTGAAGACGGTTACAATGTTGAGGGTTCCAGCTGATCTTATCAATGGAACAGCTTGCTCATAAAATTAATGTACTAGTTGCTGAGTACTCCACAGACATGCATACCTTTGATGTAGTTCTCACTGGGAATTGAATTCACAACCTTACGATTGTGAACTGGAATACCCTAACCACAAAGCCAGGAAGGCTTCACAGGAAGAGAAATAAGTTGTTTACCAGAGTTTTGAATTACAGGCATGGTTGTGTGGTTAGGAAGTTTGCTTTCCAACCACATGATTTTAGGTTCAGTCCCACTGTGCATCACCTTGTGTATCTTGGACAAGTGTTTTCTAAGTCTTGTGAGTGGATTTGGTAGAAGGAATACCATTCAAGTGTGATTGTTACCAGTGTCGCCTTACTGGCACTTGTACTGGTGGCATGTGAAAAGCAACATTCGAGCAAGGTTGCTGCCAGTGCCACTGGACTGGCTCCTGTGCAGGTGGCACGTAAAAAAACACCATTTGAGCGTGGCCGTTGCCAGTACCGCCTGACTGGCCCTCGTGCAGGTGGCATGTAAAAGCACCCACTACACTCTTGGAGTGGTTGGCATTAGGAAGGGCATCCAGCTGTAGAAACTCTGCGAGATCAGACTGGAGCCTGGTGCCGGCATCTGGCTCACCAGTCCTCAGTCAAACCATCCAACCCATGCCAGCATGGAAAGCAGATGTTAAACGACGATGATGATGTATGTGTGTGTATGTATTCTCCCCCCCCACACACAATCATATGTACGTGTGTGTGTGTGTGTGTGTTCTTGTCTTGACATTGTGCAAAAGCTGTAAATGAGCATCACTGTCATACAAGTAGTTTCTTTTGTTTCTGGTCATGGAAAAATATTTCCTTGCTTGGGAACCAGTTATTGTTGGTGACTGGAAGAGCACCTGACTGCAGAAAATCAGCCTCAATGAACTGCCCCATATGTTGCCACTGATGTTAATGATATTCTTAATAATAGATCTGTTGCCTCAACATAAATCTTGTATTAGACCAAGCTGATGAGATAACCAAACAATATATACACAACAGTTAAGTAAAATCTATGAAATTACCAAACCTTTTCCTTTGTAAACTCGTATGAAATTTCTGTTTTGTATTCCAAATTTACATTTCTCTTTCACATTATATTCTGTGTTCCAGAGTACAAAGATGAATACTGCCACAAGGCAAGAATTTGCAAAAGCAGTGGAAGAAGTAGAAAATAAATTTCTGTGAGTAAATTGTATCTCTATTTGCAAGATGGATGGGTGGAAGTTAATCTTTTAGAATTTTATGTAATGTGACCTTTGTTTTTTTTTATTTATTTCTGTTAAAAGGAAAAAAAATAGCAACACATCTGGAATTTGCTGTACTGTAAATAATGTTAGAAATATTTGACAAGTGCAGGAATGGCTTCATGGTAAGAACTTTACTTCCCAACCACATGGTTCCAGGTTCAGTCCCAATGTGTGGCACCTTGGGCAAGTGTCTTCTATTACAGTCTCGGGCTGACCAAAGCCTTGTGAGTGGATTTGGTAGATGGAAACTGAAAGCATCCCTCATATACATGTGTGTGTGTGTCTGTCCTCCACCACCGCTTGATGACCGGTGTTGGTATGTTTACATTCAACAAAATAAGTACCAGGCTTAAATAAATAGTACTGGAGTCGATTCATTTTACTAAAATTCTTCAAGGCGGTGCCCCAGCATGACCACAGTCTAATAACTGAAACAAGTAACAAATAGAAGACAAAACTTCTGCATGTACATTGAATTAGATTGTATGTAAGTTGAGGTTAGAAATACCTTTTTTTGTTTTTTTCTGACTTTCAATCTAAGTTTGGACTGTTTAATCTGCAGTTGTTGTTATAGCCATTCTGTTAGTTGTCATTATTATGATAATGTAAATTTCATAATATCCCAGATTAGCTATGGTTCATTTAGATCTCTGTCACTTTTTGCTTGCTAACTGTAGAAATTTGTCATGTAATAAAGTCCTTGTTAACTGTAACAACCATTTACAATTAATTAAAAAAATAAACTTAGACTAGTTTCTGTTGAATAATCGATGCTGGTCAGGCAAACTCCAATTAAACAGTTTCTAGGTTTGATTCTTGATCTATTTCTAACCTTCTATTGCATTACATTACTTCCATAACACTTGAATTATGTTCTGCTTAATGACTATTCCATTACATGATTATTCCGCTTACATCACTATTACTGCCCTACTACTTATGTTACAATTTCCAGTTGATGTTTGATCCTATTTCAAATGTATATGGATCCGTTTATGGATTTGATTAATTTGTTTCAGCTATAAATCTGTAACCTGCTTCTGTTTCTTATTTAGTTCTTCTTATTGGCTGTCTTATGTTATTGCCATTTCACCTTCCAAAGAGGCAATCTTATATAACTACATCCTAAGAAGTTTACTTCCCAACTGCATGGTTTCAGGTTCAGTTCTACTGCATGACATCTTGGGAAAGTGTCTTTTACTATAGCCCTACACTGACCAAAGCCTTGTAAGTGGATCTGGTTGATGGAAACTGAAAGAAGCCTCTGTGTGTGTGTCTTCTTAAAGTGTGATAGTTGTGAACGAGTGTCACTGTTCTACAAGTGGTGTCATTTGTTTCCAATGTTCTGTGAAAGGAAGCCTGGCCATGGAAGTAATATGACTTTGCTTGGAAATAAGTGATGGTGGCACCAGGAAGAATATCCAGCCACAGAAAATCTGCCTCAATAAGCTCTATTCAACCATTGAAATGTAGATGTTAAAAGTATGATGATAAACTCTTTTAAACACACTTGAATATTCTAAATGTATTTAGCGTTCTCACTTAGTCAACTTTACTTTTGTCAATTACAGAAAACATGTTGAGGCTCCTGTCTGCGAAGATCTCCAGCTGAAGGTATTGGAATGCTATCGCACCAATCAGTCTCACCCACTTAACTGCTCAGCGGAAGTTCATGCCTTTGCTACAGCTGTTGACCAAGCAAGACAAGTAAGTTTACTATTCTTTTCATCTGTTTTCCTATTGGTAATCTAAGAGTGTTTAAAATAATGCTAAATGTTTTTTGGGTTTTCTTATTCCTTAATCCCTCCATCTCTGACCACCCCCTACTCTATAGACTTTGGTCTACCAAAGCATTGTGGGTGGATTTGGTAGACAGAAACTGAAAGAAGCCTCTGTGTGTGCATTCATATTTCCCTTTATCTTCACATGTGCTGGTAATCAATGGCTGTGCACAAGTTACCTGATCTTTGTAAACAAAAGGCTTCTTTAAATGGAGTCATTTGTTTCCAGTTCTCAGTATAACCATGTCTGGGTTGTTTAGTAGTCTGTGAGTTATCACCTAAGAAGTTATGGTGGCGGGGTGGCATTAGTGTCAAGAAGAGTATTTGGCCAAAGAAAGCTCTTCTGCAATGTACTCTCATTGGACCCATGCAAGCAGGGAAAAGATGATGCTGAAATGTATATTTCTAATGTGTTATATATATGTGCTGTGTGTGTATATATATCTATCATCGTTTAACATCCACCTTCCATTTTATATATATATATGATTGCAGCCTTAGGAGTTTAGAAACACACAAAGACTTAATTTCACTTAAACATTTATTGTTTGTAATAATAGTGTCAAGAAATGTCATCGCTTGAAACTGTGACTTGTTCACTGACACGAAAAATTCAATTGCAGTTTCGAGCGATGAAAATGTTGGCACCATTATTACAAACAATAATTGCTTAAGTGAAGTTAACAATCTTTGTGTGTTTCTAAATGGCTAACATTATGTCTTTCATAATGCAATCACTTTTCAAAACACTTGCTATGCAACTACATCTGCATAATATATAAAGCAAGCTGGCAGTCATTAGCATGCTGGGCAACATGCTTAGTGGCATTTTGTGTGTCTTTATGTTCTGAGTTCAAATTCTGCCGAGGTTGACTCTGCTTTCCATCCTTTTGGCATTGCTAAAAATAAGTACCAGTTGAACTCTAAGGTTGATGTAATTGACTTAGCCCTGGCCTCGAAAATGCTGGCCTTGTGCCAAAATTTGAAACCCATATTTATAAACAATATAGGTGTAGGAGTGGCTGTGTGGTAAGTAGGTTGCTTATGAACCACATGGTTCCGGGTTCAGTCCCACTGCGTGGCACCTTGGGCAAGTGTCTTCTACTATAGCCTCGGGCCGACCAAAGCCTTGTGAGTGGATTTGGTAGATGGAAACTGAAAGAAGCCCGTCGTATATATGTGTATGTGTTTGTCCCTCACAACATCGCTTGGCAACCGATGCTGGTGTGTTTACGTCCCCGTAACTTAGCAGTTCGGCAAAAGAGAGTGTAAGTCTAGTACTTATTCTATGAAAGAATAAGTCCTGGGGTCGCAGTGCTCCAGCATGACCACAGTGAAATGACTGAAACAGGTAAAAGAGTAATATGTATTCCAAGGCAGCGAGCTGGCAGAAATGTAAACATGCTGAGCAATATGCTTAGTGATATTACGTCTGTCTTTACGTTCTGAGTCAAATTCTGCTGAGGTCAACTTTGCCTTTAAGTACCAGTCTTGCACTAGGGTCAATCTAATCAACTGGCCCCATTTCCCAAAAATTTTGGACCTTGTACCTAAAGTAGAAAAAAATATATATTCCTGTTTTGATTGTATTTCTACTGTTTTCTTTTCTTCAGAATGTTATTCTTGCCAAGAAAGTCTGACCTGTTTCTTGCACCAATTGAAACAATATTCTAAGAATGCTGGGTATGGTCAATGGAAGATTCCAAGGCTGCAGTTCTTCGAAAAGATTACTTACCATCAAAGCAGCTGTTCTGCAGATAACCACCAAACTTAAGACCTTGAAGGGCCGTCTTCCCACTTCCATTAGAGTTGTTATGTTTGTCTGTGGCTTGTTCAAAGCTGTTAGAAGAGACGAGACATTCTTTTATATCTTAGTCTTCACAATTAATTGTATTTGGCTTCGTTAAAAGGGAATGATTCCAAGAGAATAAATAAAAAAAAGTGCTGTGATGTGATCTATTACACATTTTCTTAAAGAACAATTTTCTGTTATTTTCAATCCCCACCCCACTGCTACCTGTTGGTAGGTCCTGATGCATCTCTACCCCTATCTATTTCTCTCGTACAGGAGTAGCCAAGTATCTCCTTTGTATAAGGCATCTATCTTTATCTTTCTGTTGTACTCTAGCATCCATCTGTAGAAAGCATGCCAAAACAGACAATGGAGCCTGGTGCAGCTCTCTGACTTGCCGGCTCCTTTCAAACTGTTCAACCCATGCTAGCATGGAAGACAGATGTTAATTGATGAAGGACAATGGAAGTATATTAACCCTTTCGTTACTGTATTTTGAGATGCTCTGTGTTTCTTTCAATTCATTTTAAATATAACAAGGAATTTAGCAAAATAACTTAGTTATTATTAAGCTAGTGTTAGGAACATAAATTGTGACTAAGGTTTGATGGAAGATTTTAATTCATAACTTATGACAAGACATCTGTACTACAGAGCCAGTTTCAGCAGGGTTGGTAACTGAACAATTCTCTCAACATATTCAATAACTACTGCAAATCCCCATTATTTCAAATTTATTACACACTAAACACTATCAGAATAGCACTTCACACTTTTCCATTATTATCATTATTGGCAGAATTGTTTGTGCATTGGACAAAAACCTTAGCAACATTTTTTTAATTTGTACATATAGGTGCAGGAGTGGCTGTATGGTAAGTAGCTTGCTTACCAACTACATGGTTCTGGGTTCAGTCCCATTGCATGGCACCTTGGGCAAGTGTCTTCTATAACTGTAGTTCAGCACTCGTCGGTGAACAAAATATGCTTGACATTGGTCTTCATGTACATTCTAACTTTTTTTGTGTTTGGGAGTCAACAGAGGCTTGCATGCAGGTTTCTTTTCTTTTCACAAAGCTACCAATTACTTTATTTCTGGATGTTTTGGAAACATTTTCAATGCCAGCATCTGCGATAAAAGCTTTACTAGTACATCCGGGATTTTTAAGTAAGCATCACTTGATATGGGAAATGTCTTGTGTTGAGACTTTTCGGGACTTGCCTTTATCACTGCGCTCATTCTGATACTTGGGATTTTGTAAATATCTGTGAATTGTTTTCACATGATGACCTAGTTTCTTGGCCACTTCATCTGCAGACTTGCCATCACCTATTTCTTTTATAATCTGGTTCCTCTCGTACTCTGTAAGATCTTTTCCATGCCCCATCTTTTGAAATTATAGTTAAGACAACTAATTTTGTTCATCTGAAAAAGAAAATTGTTGATTAATACAAAAACTAAAAAAGCTGCAAATCCTAAATTTTGTATCATGTAAATTCTCTTCAAAATCCCTTGGGTAGTTATTTAGAGAATCTAAAAAAAACATCATGGACTATTATCTTGGTTCGCAGTGTATGTAACAAGAATAGTGATTCAAAGAACAAAACAGCTCACACTGAGCTCTCAACCTGGTGCATGGCTATTAAGAAAGACTGGTTATGGCTAGGATTTAATCTTACTGTTCTGAAAATCCAGGAATCACAATGGTGGAGAATCATTTAATGTCCGTTGTCCATGCTGGCATGAGTTGGACTGTTTGACCAGAGTTGGCAAGCTGGAAGGCTGCACCAGACTCCAGTCTGATTTGGCATGTTTTCACAGCTAGATGTCCGTCCTAATGCCAACCACTCCAAGAGTGTAATGGGTATTGGCCAGGTGAGTGAAGTGAGAGAACAGATGTTAATTCTGTTAGTTAACAGTGCTTTTGTAATCTCTTTTAGTTATATAATCAACTCTACATAATCTGTACACACATACATACATCATCATTTAATGGTTGAACCAGGGCTGGTACACCGGAAGACTGAGCTACACTCCAGTCTGATTTGGCATGGTTTTCTACAGCTGGATGCCCTTCCTAATGCCAACCACTCTAGGAGTATAATGAGTGCTTTTATGTGCCACTGGAATGGGTGCTATTTTCATGACACCGGGGTGCATTTACATGCCATCAGCATGATACTGGTATCTTCTATGATTGTGATTTTGCTTGGCTTGATGGGTTTTCTTCTCAAACATGACATAAAGCCAAAGACTACTGTTCAGAAAATTTCATGGCAGGTTAAAGCATCAACCCTGTATATTGTCATTATACACTCACAGACAATAAATGTATCTGAAGATTATCATATAGGGATTGTATTAAAGAAAAACCAAATTCAGAAAAAGACTGCAATAAAATTAAAATAAATAAATGGTGCAATATGAAAGATAAGTTTATCATAAACATTTACTTTCAAAAAGTTTGGTTGATCATCCAATGAGAAAGACTATGATGAAAAGAGAGCAAGATAGATAAATAAATTAAATAAATATAATGAGAAGTACAGAAAAAAGAAGAGAGATAAGGTTTGAAAATCTAGATATTGTTTCAGTAGAGATATTTAAGTGCATAGTAAAGAAAATGGCCTGAACTTTTGGAATTTCACATTTGGTTGATTTCAAAGGACAGAAATGTCATTCCAAGTCTATTAATGACAGCACTAAAACACATACACTCACATGAATATTCTCAGGTTCATATCATACATATATCTTCATATACACCAAATTGTGCATGTATCTTTGTGTGTGTGTGTGTGTATATACAGAGTAATCCTTCAGATTAACATAAAATTGGTTTTATTATAATTAGAAATATTGCATTTCTAAATTTCTCAGAGAGACTTATACAGTAGCAGTACGATAAAGTGATGATTTATTGCCAACTTAATGTGGCAGTCCCAGGAAAGGGAAGAATGTTATTGCTATTTAGCCCAAGGAAACATCATTTCCAGTTGGCTACGTGACACAAGCGTTCTGTGTCCTGAAGTTTTCAAACAAGGGAGATAAGCACCTCGACCTAGCAAAGCCAGCATTCAGAGACTAGTTTCAGAGTTATTGCTCTTCATCAGTCTGGAGTAGCTTGGCGTGCTAGCTGTCGATGCTTAGTGAATTTATTTCACTTGAAATTCTACAAGTTTTCAACAGCGATTAAACATTGACAGCTAGCACGCCAAGCTACTTCAGACTGATGAAGAGCAATAACTCTGAAACTAGTCTCTGGATACTGGCTTTGCTGGGTGGAGGTGCTTATCTCCCCTGTTTGAAAACTTAAGGATACAGAATGCTTGTGTCATGTAGCCAACTGGAAATGATGTTTCCTGGAGTTAAATAGCAGTAGCAGTCTTCCCTTTATTGGGACTGCCACATTAGCTTTTATTATAATTGAACATAAAATTAAGCATTAATATAATAGCTCTGTTTCAACATGGTTGCATTTGCTACATTAACTAAAAAACAGGAAAACATGCAGCAACACCCAATACACTTCTCTGTGAAAAAACACTGATACCAACCTAAAGATATTACCTGAAAATACTACTGCCCCCCTCAAAAAAAAAAAAAGTTTTATCGAAATACAAAGCAGTCTACCAACAGTTTAAGATGGTTGAATGTCCACCTCCCAAACCATTGCTACAACCCTTTGAAGATGACTGATTCACAATGATCAAGGGAATAAAATTCAACAAATGAATCAACAAACTGCAGAAATAGCTGAAACAAAAAATTAACCACATAAAAACAAGCCCAGATATATTGTAAAATCGGACACGACAAACAGCTTCTAACAGATAAATCAAACTTCTTGTAACTACTTTTTTCCTAAAACAATCTCCAACACACACAGAGAAAAAACAATGCAGCCAAAGAAATAGCCACTAAACTTAAAATAGATGATAGAGCAAACGTATTAACACTAAAATGTCTTTAAATAACTATGAAAGACCACAAGCCCAACTTTAATAGCGATTGGACATAGGCATCCTTAGTAATAGAAAAAAGACAAATTCATCATCATCATCATTTAACGTCCGTTTTCCATGCTGGCATGGGTTGGACAGTTTGACTGAAGTCTGGAGAGCCAGTGGTTGCACCAGGCTCCAATTTGGTCTGGCAATGGTTTTACAGCTGGATGCCCTTCCTAATGCCAACCATTCCGAGAGTATAGTGGCTGCTTTTTATGTGCTACCAGCACAGGAACCAGTCAGGTGGGCCTGGCATCGATCATTTACAGACAGTACTTTTTACGTGCCACCGACATGAGGGCCAGTCAGGGGGCACTGGCATCAACCACGTTTGGATGATGCATTTTATGTGCCACTGGCACGGGAGCCAATTGGGGGACAATGACATCGACCATGTTCGGAGGAAGCATCTTACATGCCACCGGCACAGGAGCCAGTTTGGGGGCTCTGGCCACAGCTATGATTCTGGTTTTACTTGACTCAACAGGTCTTCTCAAGCATATTGTACCACTCAATGCATCATCAAAAACACAAGCAAACTTGACGGTTCCTCTCTGAAGAAACACATACAAAGTTTAACAAGATCCCAAACAAAAATGAATGCCACTTCTTCCAGTTTGACAAGTTATTACACATCAATAACAAAACCTATTCTTATGGCTGCTTTGATTTACACAAAAACAATAACCACAACAAACAACACTGAAATAGAGACAATACTACAAGCGAGGAAATTGCTCCTCTTCCACAACAATGCTTTCTGGATTAAGAAAAGCACCAAAGAAACCATTTGATGTATGCATGGGATCAAAGGTGCTGGCAGAGGGAAGCAACATTGTTAGCCTTTACATATTAGTAAACTTACCATCTGAGATGAATGAATTCCCATTCATCACAGGTGGTCTATAAAGGCATGATGGTTTACATCTACAAAAAAATTTTAACACACAAGAAACATAAATTTAGGAAAGACCTACATTACTTTTGCAAAAACTTAGGCTCTCTCTGTGGAATGTTGTTTATGATATTCATGTTCACTACAGATGGATTGTGGAAAAGATCTGCAAAGTGTTCTCTTCGTATATTCATTATTCCAGGAGGATCTTTAATAACCTCATTTCCATCTTTCGACTTCAAGGGAACATATGATGGAGATTGCAGTTCAAAAGCTTGCTGCAATAAACCATAGAATCTTTTAATGACTTTCCTGTCATTGGCTGCCTTCCTCAGACAAATTTCTCCACCAAATGTCTTTCAGCCTCCTGAGTTCTTTTTGAAAGACTGCTTTCTGAGACTTGTACAACTTTTCTAGTTGCACTTTGTTCTTAACGTTTGGGTCAAGAAGCTTTTCATGAGTGAACCTCTTTGTTGCTAAAAGCTCATTTATCATTGTATCATTGGAATCATACCAATCTCGGTGTTATCGTTTAAAACCTAACACCTCTGATCCCATTTTATATATTTCCTCATGGAAAGATTGCCGTGAACCTTCAAAATGAACATTGCTGCAGCTCTTCTGAAACATCAGTTTTCTTTGGTACTCGTACACTGACACTACAAATCTTGTTATGAACCCTGAATTTGAACCTAACCATTTTGTGATAAAAAAATATGTGTGTCTGTGTATATATATATATATATATATATATATATATAATCATCATCATCATATGGGTTGGACGATTTAACTGAGGACTGGCGAACCAGATGGCTGCACCAAGCTCCAATCTGATCTGGCAGAGTTTCTACAGCTGGATGCCCTTTCTAATGCCAACCATTCCAAGAGTGTAGTGGGTGCTTTTACGTGCCACCAGCACGAGGGCCAGTCAAGCGGTACTGGCAACAGCCACGCTCAAATGGTGTATTTTTACGTGCCACCTGCACAGGAGCCAGTCCAGTGGCACTGGCAATGACCTCGCTCGAATGTTTTTTCACGTGCCATCGGCACAAGGGCCAGTAAGGCGACGCTGATAACAATCACGCTCAAATGGTGCTATTTACGTGCCACTGGCAAGGGAGCCAGACTGCTGCTCTGGCAATGATTACGCTCGGATGGTGCTGTTAGCACTCCACTGGCACAGGTGCCAGTCATCGAATTTGGTTTACATACACACACACACAAAAAAAAAAAAATATATATATACATACACACACATATATATATACACATAAGGAAAATTCATTTAATAAAAGGGGTCCTTTGTAATGAAATGGTTGGAAACCCCTGCTCTAAATGTTTCTCAATTGTTAAAATCTTTACAATAAATTGATTATACTTCTACAATACACAACCTATGTTAACAATTTCTTATAATATTTAAGTATGGAAAAATAGTTTTATCTATTTAAGCATCGAATGGCTATGAGGGTTCATCGGAGTAAAATAGCAATCAAGAGAATCCATAGACAAAAAAATGGTTGAGAACAACAGCTCAAACGATAAAGTCTGTGATTCTCTCCCTTACACTTGAAATCCGAGTTATCTCCCTTTAAAATATCGTTATTAAATAATCGCAACACAGTTCTGGTTTCGTTATATTCTACTTATCTTGTCCGGTCAATGAAATCAGTAACACAATAAAACAAAAATCCTTTGAGTTTATCCTTAATCTCCAGACTGAAACCAGGAAAACAGTATAAACAGTTTTCTTTCCTTAAAATTTAATGGTTCCATTTTCGAATAATAGTGACACACTTGTACTCCAGATATTGCGAAGACAAGCATTTGCAGTCACTCTGAAATTTCTAGTTTCTTGTAACATTATTTCAGTGATGTGTATACTGATAATGTTTTAGTGGCATGAAAGAAAATTTGTATATTATGTTTTATAAGTAAATATGATAATTAGAAAGGTTGAGATTGTATATCTGCAATGTATCGCTAACATCTCTCTGCGTTGTAGCTTTGGCTATTCAATATACAGCAGCTGCCTTGTCTATTATGTTTATTTGACATATAATTCCTGCTATATAGAATAAAGGATTTCGAAAGTTGTGTACGTTTCCTGTAAAACTTTGTAAAAAAGAAAAAGTCAGTTTCTTTACGCAAGGGAGGCTACTCTCAAAAGTTGGGACGAGTTGTTCACATTCGTATTTTTTATAAAGTAAAAAATTTAATTCTCAGAAAACTAGGAATATTTTGTTTGTGCCAGCAAAATCAGTTCAGTAAAGTTTACGCAATAAGCATGTGTTCCACAACAAGAAGAACTTGCTATTGCGAGCAAAAGAAAATATTAATTTCTTTATTGCCCACAGAGGGGACAAACAAAGAGATTAAGTCGATTACATCGACCCCAGTGCGTAACTGGTACTTATTTAATCGACCCCGAAAGGATTTTGAACTCTGAACGTAAAGACAGACGAAATAACGTTAAGAATTTCGCCCGGCGTGCTAACGTTTCTTATTTGTTTATTGCCCACAAGGGGCTAAACATAGAGGGGGCAAACAAAGGGATTAAGTCAATTACATCGGCCCCAGTGTGTAATTGGTACTTAATTTATCAACCCCGAATGGATGAAAGACAAAGTTGACCTCGGCGGAATTTGAACTCAGAACGTAGCGGTAGACGAAATACCGCGAAGCATTTCGCTCGGCGTGCTAACGTTTCTGCCAGCTCGCCACAAATATTGAAATAACCCCCCCCCC
>NC_068983.1:60125830-60126337 GCF_001194135.2 Octopus bimaculoides | reverse complement strand
CAACCCCACCGCATTTGGATATACGACAGTTTGACATAGTAGTAACGATATGTATGTACTGGGTGTGCGTCTGAGCCCGCGCCATGCTGGGGTGTTTATGTCCCCGTAACGTAGCAGTTCAGCAAAAGAGACTGATTGAATGAGTATTAGGCTTACAAAGAATAAGTCCTGGGATGGTCGATTTTTTCGACTAACATCCTTTAAGGCGGCGCCCTTATTCATTCTCTTTTCTCGCCGGCCGACGGAGAGCTCAGACGTACAAGCAGTCTGTCTCCAACATTTCAACTCTGGAGACAGCTCTTTCCAACATTCCAACTCTGGAGCTAGACAAATAACCACTCAACATCATTGACGGCGTCTCAGCAACCAAAGGGCGAAGTGCTGCCTATTTCCTCTGTAAATAAATATTGTTGTGTTGATAGTTCAGAATCTGCGTTCCGTTGTTTCTTCTAGAAATTTAATGTACGGAAGCGGGTATACACCTAATGGTGTATAACCACTTTCCTA
>NC_068983.1:60116071-60123553 GCF_001194135.2 Octopus bimaculoides | reverse complement strand
GGCGCCCTTATTCATTCTCTTTTCTCGCCGGCCGACGGAGAGCTCAGACGTACAAGCAGTCTGTCTCCAACATTCCAACTCTGGAGACAGCTCTTTCCAACATTCCAACTCTGGAGCTAGACAAATAACCAATCAACATCATTGACGACGTCTCAGCAACCAAAGGGCGAAGTGCTGCCTATTTCCTCTGTAAATAAATATTGTTGTGTTGATAGTTCAGAATCTGCGTTCCGTTGTTTCTTCTAGAAATTTAATGTACGGAAGCGGGTATACACTTAATGGTGTATAACCACTTTCCTAAATATTAAGTCATTTTCGCATGATAGAAAAACTCTTTAACAAATGCACGTTCCAGATTAGAGACCAATTTCCAATTTTGCTGTAAAATTCCTTTTTTAAAATTTTGTTATATAATGTATTTGCATCTAGTTGTTTTCGGATGCCTTCCATCATTACGGGATCGATGTCCTGCCACGCACTGTTGCATTTGTCTAAATGCGAAGCAAAAAAAAAAACAAAAATTAGATCATTATACCTCAATCTAGAGAGGGCATCGATGCGTGGAATGCTTTTAGCCGGAACATGCTTAAAGACGAAATCGTACTGTGATAGACTCAAACTCCACCCGGCTATTTTTTGCGAAGCAAGTCGAGATACATCTAAATTCTTCGCGAACAGAATTTTTAAGAGGCTGGTGATCTGTTTCCAAATAAAACTGCTTTCCTAGAAGAAAATGCCGAAGCTCTCCACGTATCATACCACTGCATAAGCCCCACCTCTCTATGTTCGACCAATTTCGTTGTGCCTGGCTAAAGGTGTGGCTTATGAATGCTATTGCAAACAAGGATGCATCTACAGAGAGAGAGAGAGAGATTGCTCCTCATCTCCATTGAGTACGGTTGCAAAACTGGAGCCTCCGAAAGATGAGTGATAAGCATACGGAAGGCCTTATCTTGCTCTTTGCCCCACTTAAATTCTTTAGATCTAGCTGATGAGAGTTCTACTTTTTCAGCATACGCCGGGACAAACCTTCCGTAGTAATTCCTCAGACGCAATATTTTGTCAATAAATTCCTTAGATTTTGGTACTTGTATATCCTTTAGTTTTGCTACGAATTCCCGAGATGGAGAAATACCCTCTTCAGATATGTTCATTTCCAGGAAAGTTAAATTTCTTCTTCTGGAGAATGACTTTTCTTTGTTAATGGAGAACTGCGCCTTGGTTAGTTTTGCAACTACCGCATTTTCTCTGCTCGTTAATATTGCTTTACTACTAGCATAGATGAGGCTATCATCTTGGTATACCCTGACCCCCCTTCGATCCCTTTTAGTAGAGTTTCCATGTAGTTCTCAAATATGCCACTCGAATTCTTAAGGTTCATTTGAAGTTTGTTAACCAGGTAGAGACCATTGGTTGTATTAATAGCGCAGATCTGCCTTGCTTCCACCGCTACAGGTATTTGTCAATACGCATGCTTTAAATTGAGAGTGGAGAAAAAATTCTCACCTGGTATACCGGAGAAGAGAGTGTCGATTGATGGTATGGGAAAAGAACAAGTGTCAATCAGTGCATTTAAATGAGCCTTGTAATCGACACACATGCGAAGAGATCCGTCTGTTTTTCTCAGCCATATCACAGGTGAGGCACATCTGACTCCAGAGTAATCCGATGGTGTGATGATAGCCATCATTTCCAACCTCTTTAACTTCCATTTCCAAATGTAATGGAACGCGTCTCGCTGAACTCATCACGTTATATCTCGCATTAGAGCAGTTAACTCGATCTAGAAAACCTTAACCTCTGGTAACACGTCCATGTTTAAATTGGAACAAAACAAACCGTCTTTAATAATATCTTTTCCAATCAGCCCCAAAGAGTATGGGTTATCTACCACAATAAATTTACATGACTCGTTGGTGTTGTTGAGTTTAAATGCCACTCGGATTGATCCAACAACCTTTAGATCTGAACCATCAAAAATGGTTAATCTATTGTGGTATGATTCAGTTTGATAACGGGACTATCAAATAAGCTGACCCCCAGTATCCACTCCCATAATCTATGCTTATTTCTAAAACACTTACAAAACCCTGTGTTATCTGCACTCTCGTTGTTCATGTTAAGCAACAAATTGACGATAGATTCAATCTAGCTTGGAAATACATTTATGTTGTCCACACGGGGATCATTTTTAGATCGGCAAAATCTTGCAAAATGCCCTAATTTGCCGTACTTATTACAATTTTTTTTCCATATGCTGGATACACACGAGCTTTCTGTGTACGCCCACAATTTCGACATTTCATTACAACGTCACGACTGCGGGTATTCTTGTTGACATTAAAGCTTGTAATTGTTTGTCGACTACTCGGAAAACAGTATTTCTGACTCTATGATAGATGCAAGAACAGCTATTTCGGTGAAATTCATTTTAGAATGACATCGTAACTGATCTTAAATTTTAAACTTATCTCTGTTGCCGACATTCCCGCGATGAAAATGAGTTTCACAATTTCCTCTTCTGGATTTTCTTTCAACTTATTCAAATGACAGAAGGAAGTTTGAGAATTAATCCTAAGAAGAAAGTCGTTGACTAACTCACCTTCTAGTTGCTTTAGTTCCAATAATTTTAACCTGTCCACAATTAACAGCCTCGGCTTTATTAGTTGTTGCAATGCATTGATTATTTGTTGGTATGTTGCGTTCTAAAGACTTACTGGGAAAAGAATATCTTTTAACTTCATTAAGGCTTCAACTTCACAGGAAGAATAAAAATGTTGGCTTCTTTCAGACATCGTCAACGTCGTCGCATTCAGCTTTTGCTTCGAACTGTTTCGGCCAGGCGTTAGCTTCTTCCAAGTTTAAATATCTTCCGGATGTTATCTTCTTAGCCATATGTTGTGTTTCAAAATACATTGAATATTCGTAACTGCAAGTTACACAGCTCACTTCCGAAGGCTATGCTATATAATTCCGAGCATCATCATCCACGTGCGTAGCGGTATCGCCCCGTTTTTGGCTGCCAGCTCGTTCATATCTCGTCTCATGATTACCACGTGGTTGCACGAGACTTCCCTTGAGAGTTCTATATACAGTAATCCCTTGCCATATCACGGTTCGCCTATCGCGGTTTATTATTTAAGCTTACGTTGATTCCTCTGTGGTGTTGTTTTGCATTTATAATAAAATAAATATATACATATTATAAAAATAATAAAAAAATATACAGTGCTGTACTGTTTCTAATTTGCGGATTTTCACCTATCGCCAGGGGGTGTGTGTGTGTGTATTTGGAACGTAACACCCGCGATGGTCGAGGGATTATTGTATATATCAGGATACCAAATCAGCAACCCAAAGCAATTATCACACATACACATACATATACTTGAATATGTATACATACAAGCATGTGTTAACCCATTTTATACATCTATACACACACACACACACACACATGCCTACTTCTTTCTTATTCTACTTTGGTAAAGGGTTCACCTGATACCTCAATCTAATTCTTCTCTTTCTCCTTATTTTTGCTGTGCAATTCTTTGTGCACAACTTTTTAAGTTAGTTTTTTTTTTGTGTCTACATGTTATCTGTCACCTTTTGAATTTTTTCCCTTCTGTTGTAATCTCTCTTGTCCAATTCTACTCATTCCGTTTGTGCTATTTTACCTATATGCTCACACACACACACTAAAAACATTTTCCAAAGGCTCCAAACTGTGAGATTGAACCTGAAACCAGGTGGTTGTAAAGTAAGCAATCATTTCCATACTCAGGTTTCTAAACAACATATTCTTAGATAAAGTTCCTGAATCCGTAGAGTTCCTGTCTGTTAGCAACAGTAAATGCTGGGATTTCATTTGTTGCCCTTTGCCTTTACAACTATATCCAATGAGCTGTTAGTGCTTTTTACAAGGAGCAGAGCTGATATGATTTGTCATTTGTTAGAGGTGTTCTGTGAGACAAAATGCTTTGTAATAATCAATTAAGGTAAGGTGGTCAGCTCCCAGAATTGTTACCATATCAGGCAAAGTGCTTAGCAGTGTTTTGTTCATCTTTACATTCTGAGTTTGAATTCCAGTGAGACTGACTTTGCCTTTCATCCAGTCAGGGTCAATAGAATAAGTACCAGTTGAGCACTGGGACTGATTTCATCAACTTACCCCCTCGTCCCTACCCCCTCGTCTGAAATTATTGGCCTTGTGTTAAACATTGAAACACTTTTTCAATGAAGACTCTTTACATTCTGTGTTCAAATCCTGCTGAGATTTATATGACCTTTCTTCCTTCCAGAGTCCTGTTAAAAAGTATCAGTGAACTAGCTTGATTAAACTGATTATGCTCTTCTCTTAAATTCAAGGCCATGTATATATGTTGATTAATATTTCATTGAGAATTCCTTGCTCAGCTATTATCAACCATCAACCATCAACCAGATGCCCTCCCTGTGTCCAAGGGTCAGCTTGCCAAGACTCACCATTTCCCTCCATATTGTGCTGCCTGCATACAATCAGTCAGGCTCATGTTTCCAATTCCTTCTTTGATGTTATCAATCCACAAACATCTTTGACAGCTTTTCCTTCTCTTTTTGTCTGGATAGTCTTGGTCAGTGTCTCATAGTGTATTGGATGACCAAAATACGACAGCTTTGTGGACTTGATTCTTGACAATAGATGTCTTTGGAGTTGCATCTTTTCTAGTACTTCAGTGATTGTTACCCTATTGCTTCAGCTTATTCTGCCCAATCTGCAAAAGATCTCCATTGCAAAGGCTTCTATTTCATACTCCATACCTCTGTCCATTGTCCAAATTTCTTCTCCATAGAGGTTAACTGGTGTAAGATAACAGGTTATTAGCCTTGGTTTCAGGCCCATCTATAACTCTGAATATAAAATATTTAGCTGATACTAGGCATCTGTAAGATGGAAGATTTAGTGAAAGAGCAGTTTTATAGGGAAATGCCATAAATTTTTATTCACCCTTACAACCTCGGCTTGTGTTCATACTATTTTTCTGCTACTTTGAAGCCAGCCACCCTGCTAACATCCCAATCATACCTATATTTTTACTCTTTTTGTGCTAGCTTTTTGCATTCACTCAAGAAATGCTTAATGCTTTTTCCCTCAGATTCTGCGGTTGCTCTCCGACTGGGTTTTGTCAAATTCTACCATTATCAAATACTGTGGTGGACCGGGTCTAAGAGTATTGGTTGCCAGGAGACTAAGGGGGCCCACCTGCAACTACAAGGGGGGGGGCACCTGCAACTATAATGCTATCTAATTTTTTTTTTGTTAAGAGTATTCTTTTCAACTGTCTACAAACAATTTACCTCCTCCCTTGAACTTGCTGGTCTTGTGCAAAACTTAGAAGCTATTATTATTATTAGTAATAGTAGTAGAAGTAGTAGTAGTAGAAGTAGTAGTAGTAGTGTTGTTGTTGTTGTTGTTGTTGTTGTTGTTGTTGTTATTGTTATTGTTATTATTATTATTATTATTATTATTATTATTATTATTATTATTATTAATAATAATAAGGTGGTGAGCTGGCAGGACTGTTAACATACCAAGCAAAATGTTTTGTGGCATTTTGTCCCTCTTTACTTTCTGAATTCCAATCTCACTGAGGTTGACTTAACTTTTTGTCCCTTTGAGATCGATAAAATAAGTACCAGTGAAGTATGGGAGTCAATGTAATCAACTTCCTTCTTCCTTCAAAAACTGCTGGACTTGTCCCAAAATTTGAAGCCATCATTATTCAGTGGTTTTATTTTCATCCTGAGCTTTCACTGCACTCTGCTGTGGTTTGTTTTAGTATTGTTATTTTTATTGTATTGAAAGTGCTCTACATAGGATGTGTGTGGTGGCCAACAGTGCTATTTTCTGTATGCTATATATATTCATAAGTCCTGCTGTTTTGGTTATGTATTTGTCTGTACGTTTTATAACCATGCCTAATGCAACAATTATAATAGGGATTATTTGTCATTAGGCCCCACATTCAGGTTGTCTCTTTTTCCAGATCTTTGCTTTTCAAGAATTTCTCCATTTCTTTTAGAGATATATTGTCATCTCTTTGTGACTGACATGTTGATTAGAAGGCTTTTTTTTTTTCTTGTTGGTTCCTGACAATATTTGGCATATTAATCTTAATCTCTTTATCTGTATCTATCAGCATATCCAGAATATGATGGCTCTGTCCTTTTCAAGACCTTTTCTGGGACATGCTTATACCATTTTTTACTGTTGTTATCCCAGAGTACTGGCACAGCTGCCAATGTATCTTGGTTCCAATTCTACTCATGACTGGATGTATTCCTTCTTGACCAGGGCTGGGCAACCAGAGACAATATGATGTATTGTTTCTTCCCTGTCACTACATATTCTGCAGTTACTTGTATTTTTCTTCATTATATGTTTTAGGTGGTTTCTGGTGTGGAGGCTTTGATCTTGTGCCACAATTAAAAACCCTTCCACCTCTCCTCTCAGATCCAAACTTCTTAATGAATGTTGGGATACTAATTTGTCTGTTTCTTTTCTGTTTAGCTCATCTCAGTATTTGCCATATAAGGGCTTTCCTTGCCATCATTTTATCATTGTATTTTGTACTTCCAGTTTTCTTCTTCTTCTTCTCCTTCAGAAGAATTGTTAGCGTATTGGATGACATACTTAGTGGTATTTTGCCCAGCGCTGCATTCTAAGTTCAAATTCTACCTAGATTGACTTTGCCTTCCAGCCTTTCAGAGTCGATAAATTTAGTACCAGTGAAACACTGGGGTCAATGTAATTGACTGTCCCCTTCCCCTTGTGCCTATAATACAAAGGGTTATTTAAGAAAAGGACAGTTGAATTCTAAAAGTTCCAGGTATTACCTTACCCAATGGTATGATTTCATGGACAACATTGTCTGCTATTTCTAGCAGGTTAATGAACACATAGCAAACTGATAAGCACTGTTTTAATGACTTGTGATGTGTCTTAACGAGTGACAATAAATTTTATGCTGATGGTGTAATTATTTCGTTATTTTCTTTAATTCTCAGCTACTTGATTGGAATGACAAAATACAATTCTATTGCACCAATGTTCTTGTTCTTGTGGTTCTTCGCTTGTATGTAATAAGAAAAATATTTAAAAAAAAAACAAAATCAAAATACATTTTTTCGAATAAAATTTCAATTTTATTTTTCAAATAGAATCAGTTTTTGATGTTGAAACATCAAAAATATAATGAATTATAATGAATTGTGTCCACAAAAGAATGTGAAGTCACCTAGAAAGCATTTCTGTCCACGATCTCATATTGAAGGAAAAGAAATACAAAAACAAACAAACCGGATTTTATTAAAGAGAGAGAGAGAGGAGAGAGAGAGGAGACAGAGAGGAGACAGAGAGAGGAACATTTATATACATATGGAGAGAAAAATCAAGAGAGGTATATACATATATATATATATATATATATATATATACATATA
>NC_068983.1:60114476-60115966 GCF_001194135.2 Octopus bimaculoides | reverse complement strand
ATACATACATATATATATATACACACATATATATATATATATACATACATATATATATATATATATATATATACATATATATATATATACATATATATATATACATATACATAATATACATATATTTATTTATTTATGTGTTTCAGCCAAGTGGCTGCGGTCATACATATATATATATATATAAATATATATAATATATAATATATATATACATACATATATATATATATCATGTATGTATGTATAGATAGAGGGAAAGGGAGAGAGAGGGGGAGACAAACATAGACAGAGAGAGAAAAGGAGAGAGAGAGAGAGTAAAAAACAAAGAGATGAAGAAAAATATTGAATTTCCTGAATTTTATTATTTTAAATAAAGCAGTTCATTTTAAAGAATCTTATAATGTGATGTTGCAATGTTATAGAGGGAAAAACATCATAGCAATAGTAATTATTATTATTATTATCATCATCATCATCATCATTATTATTATTATTATTTGTTAAAAAATACGATTTTACTGAATTTGAATAATAAAAAAAAAATGAGTATAGACAGAAATTAATGTTGAATTTTCATAATTTAGATAAAAAAGAGGTAATAAATTTTTGGTTTTTATTTTATTTATTTTATATTTTTTTTTACAGTTTGAAAGATTTTTAAAAATTATCTTTCAACTGCTTAAAATTGTGCCAGTAGATATAATATACAATCTAACAGACACACAGATGCACAAACACACACATGCATATGTAAATATGTCTAAGGATATGTATGTGTGTGTATATATATATATATATATATATATGCACATACATACCTGTAAACATACATATGAAGTATATACATATTATGTATGTGTACAATCACACACATGACATAAATACATACATACATATATATATGCATGTATGTATATATTGAATACACACACATATAAATGCATATATGTAAATACATACAAATGCATATATGCTTACATATACACAAATATATATACATATATGTGTGTATGTATGTATATGCATATATGTAAGTTTATGTGCAAATGTGATTCTGTGTGCATGCATGTGAGTGTGTGTGTGTGCGTGTGTGTGTTTGTCTGTTTCCATAGTGGCATTTTCAAATTCATGAAACAAAATTTTATCTCAGGGTTTGTTCATAGAGTCACAGAAATTATTTGATATTAGCTGTCCTTATTAGTTATGGAATATTACAATTAACAGTATTATTATTATCATTATTATTATTAATATTATTATGAAACCTACCAGAAGTAAAAGTCATCAATGACAAGTCAGCTAATTATAAAATAACCATTTGCTTCAGCTGCTCTTGATTAGAATAATAAAGACATAAACATAGGATTATATATACATATACATATATACACACACACATATACATACATATTCATATATGTGTATATATTTACATATATATATATACATACATATGTATATATTTACATATATATATATATATATATATA
>NC_068983.1:60112881-60114091 GCF_001194135.2 Octopus bimaculoides | reverse complement strand
TATATATATATATATATATACATATATATACATATACATATACATATACATATATATATATATACATATATATACATATATATACATATATGTATATACACATATATATATATACACATATATATACATATATATATACACACACATATGTATGTATATAAACATGTATATATATATATAATTGTCCCATTTACAACTGCATTTAGGTTGTGCACTCACGGCTTCTCTTTCATCCTCACTTTTGCACAACGCTGCACATAAACAAATCTCGCATGGTCAATGCGCTCACAACAACCTGGAATAAGTTTAAAAGTGATAAAAATATGTCATTTCTTTATATATATTTATTTTATTTATTTCATTTTATTATTATTTTTTTGGGGTGGGGTTATGGGGAGTGGGGGATTAGGGGAAAATCATTTCACGGTAGAATTTTTTCTTTCTGAAAGTTGGGAATAACAAAAAAAAATGGTCACAGAGAAATGTCAGGCAAAACAGGCTGATTGAGTATGGGGAAGGTTGGCCTGAAGAGAAGAAGAAATGGAATTAATAAAAAGGAGTGTATAAACACACAAGCACTCATATACCCCCCTAGCATACTGGAAATTCCACATATATATACATACATACAAACACATAATATTGTGTATGTATATGAATATATATATGTATATATATTTTTTCTTACATGCATATATTCCCTGATTTGATTAGATCAGGAATATCATCAAATAGACCAGATGATATAAAATAGATACATAGGACACACTACTAGTTGTTTGTTGGCTATGGAAATTTCCTAGTTTCTTTTTTTCAATCATCTCATATTATTAACTATATTTTCTTCATAATAAAGATAAAATGGAGAGAATTATCAACACAGAATCCTTCAGGATTTATGAAATAACTCTTCAAGAGGTAAGTTTTGACAAGAAAGTCTTAGCTATGTCATTGTTTCATTTTTCTACCAAATATTCGGTGAATAATTCTTTTAACATTAGAAATTGTTAAAGTTTCAAATAGTTTTTGTAAGATTTTGGAATTTATTTACTTTGCCTTTGCTGCTTTCTGCATTTTTTTTTCTCTTTTTTTTTGAGAAGTAAATCAAAGTTAAAAAGAAACTTTTCAGAGAATATGTGTTTAGCACAAGAATAATACTGAATTTCTCAATATATATATATATATACATATATATATATATATATATATA
>NC_068983.1:60109182-60112134 GCF_001194135.2 Octopus bimaculoides | reverse complement strand
ATTCTTAAACACGAAAATTATTGAAAGTGACTGTGGAATTTCGGCCAGTTAAGCCATCATCCGACAATGACTTAACTGACTGGAACTTCGAAGTCACTGTCAATAACATTTTTGCTTAAGAATAATAAATTTGTACTCTACAAAACTATAGAGTAACCCATCAGATTTATGTAAAATTGTTTTTATAATAACTGAACACAAAAACATATATATATATATATATATATATATATATATATATATATTCTAAATAATTAAGTGCACTATCCTGGATGATGCCTGGCAAGTGGTGAACATGCTCTGCAGGCACACAACAAGGAACATTCCCATTAGAAGGTTTGGATACCACACCTTTACATTTACATATTATTTGAGTATTATGAAATATCTATTTAGGTTATATCAAGTCTAACTCTATTATTTTGTAGCTTATTTAAATATAATTGTTTCTAATGGCCATGATAATAAAATAGGTTTTATTATAAATTTTTCATTTCCTAATTAAATCTGTTATAAGATTATCTTCAATAATAGTTTAGTAATATTGTATTTAGAAATATCACTGCCCACTTCCCGTGCATTATTCTTTGAACTGTTCATGCACTTTTGGCTACTTTTTCTGATGAGTTGTAGCACACCTTAGAACTGACTACAATAAGTTCATAATATTATTCTGTAAAATATTCATTTCCTTACATGAATCACCAATAATATGACATATTTCCTTCTCCTACCTTTAGCAAGGAAACTAAATACTCTTTAGGTCTGACACTTTTGACATTATTATAGGAAGAATGCCTGCATACATAACCAATAAGAGTACATGTAAAGATTCTCTGCACTCTTATACGGCTTCTATTATATTTATCAAATGCATTAGCATTCTAAAACACTCACTGCTTAGCATGATTTACATAGTTAACTATTCAGGCAGTTTTATATAATCTCACTGGATATAGATGTAGGGAAAAATATACAAAATTGGCTGGGAATGCTTTAATAGAATGGTACCCTATATTTATATATATATATATATATATATATATATATATATATATATATATATATATATAGAGAGAGAGAGAGAGAGGGGGAGGTGTATTACATGTTTGCTTACTGCTACAGAATTAAAAGCCAAGTACCAGTTTCACGAGGCATTGCAGTCTTGTGTAAAATTATTGACTAATTTCTTACAATTAACTTGGACAACACTGAAATAGTGATGGATTTTTTCCAGCAAATGGTGTTCATTATTTGATTTTGGTTGCTGGCTGGAATGGTTTCATGTCTTGTTTCTATGGCTTGGAGAGAAGGGAAGAAGCATGAATTCTTGTTTCTCCTTACCAATAATTTGAAGAGTGGCAGAGTGGTCTTATACCCAACCAAGTGGGAGAGACTATGAAGGTAATTCCTATGAGGATGTATGATTAATGAATAAATTATTTGTGTGTGTATGTGTGCATCTGTAAATTAAAAAAATGTGTTGCCTTATTTGGGTATGGAGGATATTTTTCATAAAAAAAAAATTTAATTAAAATTTATAATTTTGTATCAATTCTTAACCAGTATGCCATAAATAATAACTATAACAACAACAATAATAGTTCTTTCTAAGTTTGACACAGGTCAGTAATTTTGAAGGAGGGAGCAAAATGATTATATCAATAACCCCAGTACTTGACTGGTTCTTTATTTTATTGAACTGAAAGGATGAAAGGCAAAGTCAACCTCGGTGGCATTCGAACATAGAATGTAAAGAACTGGAAGAAATGCTGTTAAGCATTTTGTCTGATTCACCAACAATTCTGTAATCTAGCGACCTTGATAATAAGGGCTTTAAATTTTGGCACAAGGCTGACAGTTTTAGGGGAAGTGGTTAGTCAATTGTATCGACCCCAATACTTGACTGGCAGCTTATATTGCTGGCCCTGGTAGAAGGAGTGGGGATGAAAGGCAAAGTTGATCTCAGTGGGATTTGAACTCAGAATGTAAAGAGAAGGAATGAATGCTGCAAAGCATTTTTCTGATACTCTAACACAGCAGTTCTCAAGCATCTTTCCAGCGGGTCCCAATGGTGTTCCCTCTATAAATATAAGAAAATTTTCTTCATTTGACTTGTGTTTTACTCTGTTTTTTGGTGTGGACCTCTAAGGTCCTCTAGGTTTTGGGTCTGGCCTGGATATCAAAAATTTGAGAACCACTGCTCTAACAATCCTACCTGACATGGGACCAGCAGTTTTGAGGTATGGGGTCAGTCAATAAGATCAACGCTACTACGAGATGCATGCCTAGACCTGCTCATATGTATTTAAATGATAAGCTTCTGGAAAGTTTTACAGATTTTTACAGTTCCAGTGATGGATTGGATCTGTAGTCTTCGAATTAACTTTCTCCTTTCTGGTTTTGAGAAGCCTAATTTCTCAAGATTGGTATTTAGGCAGTGTGTTACATATATCAAGGTCCCAATAATTACAGTATAAACCTGAACTTCTAATCTGAATAGAATAACTGAAGATGTATGTGTGTGTGTGTGTGTGTGTGTCACTTGCCATCTCCACACTGGTGAATTCTGTCAATGACAGTTCAATCCAATAATATTACATATTAAAGTTACACTTCTCTGATGATTTGACAGTGTATTGATTATGTAATTTATATTATGTAACTAATGTTAATGAAATATATGTAAGATAATATAACTAAATATCTTATAAAAAATCTCTCATGCTTTGCTTTGTCATATATATATATATATATATATATATATCACTGTCATCACCATTTAATTTGTGTTTTCCATGCTAGCATGGGTTGGATCATTTGACAGGAGCTAACAAGTCAGAGGATTGCACCACGATCCAAAGTCTGCCTTAATTTGGTTTCTACAGGGGGAGGCCCTTCCTTATATATATCTGTCTTGGTTTGTATGTATGCATGTGTCTGTATATATAT
>NC_068983.1:60102845-60108232 GCF_001194135.2 Octopus bimaculoides | reverse complement strand
TATATATATATGTAGTTAGCAGAATTTAAGTTTATGGGGGAAAAAAAAACATGAAAAGGGACCTTAAACTGATCCTCCTTAAATCAAAATCCAAACATATTTAAAGGAAGATATTCTAAAATGTAAATACATGCAATGGTAGCCACATCTGTGCATTTTCGTGTGTGTAAAAATCAACAGATTCACAATCTAATTTTCATAATCCAGAGAGATTCTGATTGTTAGACTTTTGATATCAACGGATAGTTATTAAATGGAAACAACAAAAATATTATATGTTGGTGTTGAACAGGGTTTCATTTCAAATTCAAGTCTGTGTTTAACATAGCATAAAATATAGCTCCCTAAAACAACAAAATATATACATTCATACATGTATGAAAATTATGCATTTGCCAGCACATGGTTACATGCACACACACACACATTCACTCATTTGTTGAGTATTATGAAATTATAATAACAATAGTAACATTAGTTATATATATATAAAACAAAGTTAAAGTCTGATCATAGAGTGACCAATGGTTTCGTGTCTATGAAAGCTACAACCTTGTGGGCAGCTCATCAGACGAATTTAACTTTCAATCTAATATGTCTGTCTGTGTATATATATATATATATATATAGATGCACACACATATATAAATAGAAATATATGCATATATATATACACACACACACACACACATATATATATATATATATATATATTTATATACTACACTCAAGCAAATTTTATATATTTATATATAACTTAAGATATGTACAAAAATATTATCTGAAGTATATAGATACTTAATTTAAATCTATGTAATGTATATAGATATATATGGGAATGGAAGTGTATATATGTAGTCCATATTTATACAGCTGGTAAGGGATTCAATTTGAAGTCTGTTGATACAGAAACAAATTGATTTAAAATGACATTGTCTTAATATTCTACTAATTTGATATTAAACCCTATTCTAGTAAGCAAAGCATGATTAAATAACGGTGTTAGAATGACACATTAGTCATGTATGCACACACACACACACACACACACACACACACACATGTATATATAAGAAATTAGGATGACAAAGGAGTAAAAGGAATAAACTCTTAAGAAGTTCATAACATAACTGCTTATTCTTTTGTTATTCAAATTTCTTATAAATATGATATTTTCACACTCAGGTGCCAACAATATTCTTAATATTCTTAACCTTATATTTATGTGTTAAGCATAAGCTATAAAGAAAAAAAAGGGTTTTAAGATTAACAGCTAAGGTTGACTTTGCCTTTCATCCATTCAAGGTCAATGAAATAAGTACAGGTGAACACTGGGGTTGATGTAATTGATTAGCCCCTTGCCCCCAAATTTCAAGCCTTGTGAATATGATAGAAATAATAATTATTATTATTCTCTTAACTCATGTTTTGTTGGAACTCCTGAAGTCTTGTATGAATAATGGTCTTGCTACCTGTAACCTACAGTACCATGTTACTCATTCCCTTCTAATACTTTCTTGATTCTGGTCATGCCAAGGAAGCAAACTTTTTGCAAAAGCTCTTCTGGGCTTTCTATTCCCATTTCCTTTATAGTCCTCTCAACACCTTTTGATTCTGTTGCCAAGGCTCCAACAAGAATTGACATTATCATCACTCTTTACAATTATTATTATTATTATTATTCAGTAGTTTTATTTTTATAACGTGCTTTCACTTCACTACCGAGCGCAGCTCTGTGCGCCTTGGGTATGTGCTGTGGTTTGCTGTGGTGCTCTTATGTTTACTGTATTGAAAGTGTTTTGCGTAGAATGTGTGCAGTACCCAGTAGTGCAATTTTCTGTATGTTATATATATTTGTAAGTCCTGGTGTTTTTATTATGTATTTGTCTGAATATTTTTTTTATTATACCTAAGGCACCTACTATGATAGGAATTGTTTCTGTTTTTAGATTCCACATTCGAGTTATCTCTATTTCCAGGTCTTTGTATTTTGAAAGTTTTTCCATTTCTTTTAGAGAAACGTTGTCATCTGCTGGTATTGAAACATCATATTATTATTATTATTATTATTATTATTATTATTATTATTATTATTGTTGTTGTTGTTGTTGTTGTTGTTAAGGTGGTGAGCTGGAAGAATCATTAGCATACTGGGCGAAATGTTTAGCAATATTTTGTCTGCCGCTACATTCTGAGTTCAAATTCCGCCAAGGTTGACTTTGCCTTTCATCCTTTTGGGGTCGATAAATTAAGTACTAGGCAAGTACTGGGGTCAATGTGATCGATTGTACCCCTCCTCACAAAAACTCAGGCCTTGTGCCTATAGTAGAAAGGATTATTATTATTATTGTTGTTTAATTTGCATACAGAGAATTGACTACTGCAAATGGGGAAAAATAGTTTTAATTAGGCCTGAAAAAAATTTATGAGAAATTTTTTTCCTTGGGCAATTTTAGTACTTTTAAGCTATCATTACTTATTTTTAACTTGTCTTAGGGCCAGATTCTATTTTGAGTTGCTGCCCAAAGAATAACAAGCTTATAAAGGCTTGAACATGGTGCTTAAACTACCACTGAGATCATACATACCATATTTGCTTGCATATAAGATATGCCTTTTCCTTTATATGTATCAAAAACTTACCCTACATCTAATGTAGCTGTAATGGATGGGAGACTGAGCAGCATAGACTCGGGAACTGAATGAACATAATCCTACAGGGGACAATGATTGCTACTCCTGACTAAAATATTGAAAACAAAGCAAATTATCACCAACTGTTAGCACAAACTTTGTAGAACACTGGTAGACATGTTGGGTGTCACATCCTGTATTTGTCTATAATACAGATAATTATAAAGTTGATTTGAAAGGAGATAAAGCTGAAATGCAGTACTTGTATAACGTAATATGTATGATAAGTCTATGGTTTAATACATTACAGCAGTCTGGTCTGGCTCTCCCTCCATTAAGACAATGAGTGTTCCAGGTGAGTCAATCAACCAAATAGTCTGCCTGTGAATTTAACATGCATGTGGTTGAGTACTTCACAAACATGTGTACCCTTAATGTAGTTCTCGGGGAGATTCAGTGTGACATAAAGTGTGACAAGGTCGGTCCTTTGAGTGGCAGGTACATCCCATTTTACCAGCTGAGTGGACTGGAGAAACAAAAAAATAATGTGTCTTGCCTAAGCCTATTGTCACAGTGTTGTACACGCACAGAATCATACACCCCCCCCCCAACAAAACTACTTAAATATATTTGTCAATAAGTGTACCATGAAAGATACTAAATCTATCTTTTTCCACAAAATATACTTTTGAAATAGAGGTAGGTCTTAAACAAGAGTGCATCTTAGACACTGGAAAATGTGGTATTCTCCTTCTCAGCATAACCGACAGCTCTAAAATAATGAGTAAATGTCAGTCTTCAAATATTGTTAAAGGAGTATCTTGCGGAACACAAACAGAACAATATCAAGTTTTGAACATATATAAGAGCTGTGATTTCTACGTTATTTTTTTTTATTATAAATCCCAATAATAAGTATTGTTGCTCATCAGCTTTGGAGGACATTTCCAACTAAATATATTGGAACCAGTAACTGATCATGCCCTTCTGTTGGGAGTGATATCTATCAGCTGAGAAATACTTATAAGCGTTGACTTTGTGTTTGGATAAGAAGAATGTGATAGCACATGATCAGTGGCCATAGAATACACAAGCCCAGAACAACTACAAACAACAGCCACGACAAAAGTGTGTTCAAATCTCCTTTGGAAGGGATTTTCAAAGCTGAAATAATAAAATAATATAGAGTAAGACAGACTACTTCATAGCATTTCAGTTGGTCTGTTCATAAGTTCTAATTCTATTGAGGTTGACTTTGCCATAAATAGATCTTTAGTTGATTAAATAACTCCACCAGTTATACATTAGGGTCAACTCTATCCTTTGGCCAGATACTTCTGATCATGTGCCAATATAAGAAATTATTATCGTTATAATTATTATCAAGGTGGTGAGCTGGCAGAATCATTAGCATGCTGGGCAAAATGCATAGCGGCATTGCATCCGTTCTTACGAACTAAGTTCAAATTCCGCTGAGGTTAACTTTGCCTTTCATCCTTTTGTGGTCGATAAATTAAGTACCAGTGAAACACTGGGGTCAATGTAATCAACCAGTTCTCTCCCACCAAATTTGAGGTTGTGTGCCTCTAGTAGAAAGGATTACTATTATTATCATCATAGTTATTGTAAATAGTACTATATGTTGAAGGCTATGACAAATAATAATTATAGTAATAATAGTTATAGTAATAAGAATAAAATAATAAAAGTACATTGGCAAATAGCAAAAACATTCTTAACAAGGAGAGTAAATGGACATCATATCTATCTATATGTGAAGCAAATACCAAAAAGATGGAGAAGCTGCTTTAGTCAGTAAAGGAAGTTGTAGATATCCAAGAGTAAATAAAATTAAAAACTTTTGGATGAACACTCCTTAAACATATTTAAGTATCGGCCCCTGGAGAGTTCAACAACTTCATTATTGAAAATCCCCACATCAACTCTAAATTTGGCTACCATAAGTGATACTACTTGTAAATCTCCATCAAAAGACTGTTGAAACCCAAGTAATTACAGGACTCTTACACTGTTCACTTTCCTGACTTTTGTACATAATTCTATGCACTGTACATGCGTCTTTGATGAGTTGTAGTGCACCTGGACACTATACAAAATAATTTCCTTATTATATACATTATTATGGTTTCATATCTGGTAACTAACATCAAAATGTAATATTAGTAAAGATGTTATATTCATCTTTGGCTTGTAAGCAATGATTTACAACCAATAAAACTGAAATGCTGTAAAAAAAAAAAAAAAGGGATTGAATGCTTGTAAGGACCAACTTACATTCTGAAAAGATGAAAGGCAAAGTTGACCTTCATTGAATTTGAACTCAGAAAGAAAAGTGCCAGAATAAATAGTGTGTAGCATTTCTTTTCTGATGCACCAACAATTTTGTTAGCTCACAACCCATGTAATAACAACAACAACAGCAATAACAGTTTCAAATTTTGGCACAAGATAGCAAATGGCACTCTTCTTTTAATTTTGACTCTGTATCTTCAGGAGTTACTTCAATCCTTTCTATATTAACCAAAATGAAATAGATTGATTTATTTTTTGAACCAGTGGAAGACACGCGAGATGTCGAAATATTGTTCACAAGATAGCAAATGGCACTCTTCTATTATTATTATTATTATTATTATTATTATTATTATTATTATTATTATTATTATTATTATTACTAAGGCAGTGAGTTGGCAGAATCGATAGCATGTCAGGTAAAATGCTTAGCAGCATTT
>NC_068983.1:60092448-60100165 GCF_001194135.2 Octopus bimaculoides | reverse complement strand
TATATATATATATATATATATATATATATATATATATGATGTTTATATTTATATATATATGTATATGTATCTGTAAATATATATATATATCTATATATATATACACACAAACACACATACACACTCAGAGAAAGAGAGATAGGGAGAGTGAATGAAAGACTTTAAGCATTATTTTTTATCTAACCATATATGAAAGATTAATATTATATAGTTGACAACATAAACTCTTGTTCATGTGTTTCACAATGTGAAAATAAATTAAAGTATTATAATAAGTCTGACAGAATTTGAATGCTAGATCCTGATTCCACTTTAGCACTCCTCTGTTGTTTTATAAATTGTGCTGCTAAAGCCCCAAACCTCAGAGTAGCAAGAATATATAAGAAGGGAAGGGAATGAAATAGTATTGAATATGTAACAGAAGAAAGAATTTTGGCTTATTACATTAAAATGGTTGATTATAGCAGATTAAAGGATATGAGACCAAGCATTGTATGAACTGCAAGAGAGAATGTTAGGAATTAAAAAAAAAATTTGTTCCTTGAGAGAAAAGAGAAAAAAAATGATATAAATCAAAATGAACAAACAACAATTCATTCTTTAGAATTATTTGTAATTTCTTTCTTTGTCCATACACCCCTCCACTACACACACACACACACACACACACACACACACACACCCATACATAAATTTGCTTGAACATATAATATATAGATATGGTCCACACACACCCATACAGTCACAGAGAAACATGCTGAGGAAAAGTATAAAATTTTAATTTTCTTTAAAAAAAAAAAAATCTGCTGCTGACTGCAATCAGAAATAGCTGTAAATCATCACTATCATCATCATCATCATCATCATCATCATCATCATCATCATCATCAAAGTCACCTTCACATTCCCCATGATATCTGTTCAACCCTCCAACCAAATCTTCACTGTTGTGCATGTTGCATCTAAAACCCATTTTTAGCACAACTATTTACTTTTCGTTCTTTTTTCCACTTTTCCAACAGACATCCAAAAATCTTTATTGCATTTTTGACACCTGATATAATCTAATTTTGTTTCTCTCTTTCATACAAGTTTGACAAACACCTGTTTTGTTATCAAGGACAAAAATCTACATTTAAAACTAAAGGCTGTTCCTCTATGGACAAAGAGACAGTATAAAAATAGGAGGTCCATGTCAACTTAAATAATTTGCTCAAATCTCCTTTGTTTAGAAGAGATTGTCAAGAACTCTCATGATCAAAACCAGAGTAACCTAAATTCTGAAGACAAGAATGTAAAAAATAAATAATAATAATAATAATAATAATAATAATAATAATAATAATAATAGAATCCTATAAAAAACAAACAAAAAGCAAAAAACCTCCAAAACTTGCTACCCAGTTAGCCTTTAACCCTTTTAATAACAACCTGCCTGAGACCATCCCTAATTCTATGATACAAATTTCATGTTTTAAAGGGATATAAATTAAAATCTACCATCAAAATTTCATGTCCCAAACTAGCTTATTAACGACAGTTATTTTACTAAATTATTCATTAGATTCAAAGTTAATTGAAACAAAGATAGTTCAATAGAAATATAACAAAAGGGTTTTGATCCCAGAATTTGACTATGATGATTCTATGAATCAACTGAGGAACTTCTCTTATCAGATAACCAATACAAACTGAAATAACCAACTTAAACGTAGCTGCTGTTCAGTGCTTCATACCTTTTTTCAAGGTTAAAACCAATTCTATGGAATATAAAAGAGAAAGTCAATGACTTGTTGGATAACCTTTATATTTAAACAACCTTCGTTTGTGATGATTTTATTGTTCTTTTAGAGAAAGGAGTGAATTGGATTTTGACTAATAATTATCAGACAATTCCAATAGTACTACTTAATATTCTTATACAAAAGGATTCATTGTTGTAATTTTTTTTAAAGACGTTATAACTTAAGGGCTGTTCTTGCTTAACATTGATGGAAGATTTATGTAATTAACTTCAATAATTAAATTTAGGTTTTGAATGATGCCATTAGCAATTTCGTATTATTTTTATTAAATAGTAAGTTTGCTTTTTTGTTGTTGTGTCCTTTTAAGTGTTGTTTTTATTAAGTAGCAAGGAGAGAAGGTTGAAGGCATGTGTAGAGACTCAAAGATAGGCAAGAGTGATAGGGTTGATGTTAATTTGAACTTCTGTATGTCAATATGTGCAGGAAAGATGGTGTCAAGGTGGGATGGAGTATGTAGGTTTCAGATTCTGGGCAAAGTGAGAGCTGAGTTGGGATGGGGCAGCACAGTCGGGATGATGAAGGAGGGACAGATGGGTAAATGTATTATATCAAGGGGTCTTGAGTAGAGGTGGTATACAGCTTGTTAGTTCAGAGGATCAGCGTTTGTTGTAGTTGTGGTAAAAGAGGTAGGTAGAAGATATAGTTCCTCTGTGAGTCAGTGCTGGTTGGAACATGTTCTGGTTAAGTAAGCTTTTGCTGATTAGCTAGATGGTCATTTTTTGGTGGTGGTAGTGGTAGTGGTGGTGGTGGTGGGGGGAGGATCCGGCCTAGGACATTTGTTTTAGAAGTATGAATCTAGAGTTTGAGAGAATCCCCAAACCAAATGAAACATTGGTTAGTCCACATTACTCTGTAAGGAGCATGGGTCCGGTTTCAAAGTTTCTCTGGTGCATTTATTCATCCATGGACAGGACACTGGTCTGTCGCAGGATTACTCATTTTTATCAGTTAAGTGGACTGGAACAATGTGAAATTGTTTTGCTCAAGAACACAACACATCACTCAGTTCTGGAATTGAAACCACAATCTTACGATCATGAGTTCAACATCTTGACCACAAAGCCATGTACCTCCACAAGTGAAACATTAAATTATAGATATTCCCAAATGAGATTGGTATATATGAGAATTATACCAATCTTCAGCCAGTCTTCTTAGATATATCTGTATACTCAAGTGGTTGTACCAAGTGGGTAAATACCAACTGATAGTATTTCAAGGGGATTATATATATCTAGCATAAAACATAATTCTAGCTAATATGTTTATTTAGGGCTTGTCAAGAATCAGCACAGTGTCTCTCAAGTGAGTTGGCAACTACTTCTAGTAGAATTTGATCAACCATGTAGAGGCTCTATTGTTTAAAGGTTGTTTGATTAAGGTAATGACCTCTTTACTAACATATGACAATGGATGTTTAACAGTAAATATTAATAAACCAACAGATTAGTTCATAAATTTTTCTAACACAAAGACACTTATCTATAAGAACATTTTAAATATACTGAGTTTTACATTAAAATGTCTTACTAGTTCATCTTACCTTTGGAATTGGGAAACTGTCTTGATTAGGCTCGGGCTGACCAATGCTTTGTGAGTGAGTTTAGTAGACAGAAACTGTGTTGAAGCCTGTTGTATATACATGTGTGTATGTCTTTGTGTTTGTCCCTCAGTTTATTAATGATATTCTAGAGATCCTAGTTGTGTTTCATAGCAGCATAAACTCTGATTTATTAGCTGCATATTGAGATCAAACCATGCCCTTTACGTTTGTTGTTATTCTGAGAATATCTGTTGTTGATTATCATCTGATAAAAGTTATCCAAATTATGCTTTAAAAAACTCTTAAAAAAAAAAACTGAAAAGAAACAACTATTTTTCCAATTACTAGAATTATGAGAAAATTATGACACACATTAACTGAGAATGATTCAGTGAAATATTTGCCATATTTTGATCAGGGAAACAATAAAGAAAAAAAAAGGCTGTTGTCTTTTGTTGTACGGAGGAAAATGAAATTAATAATGATAATGTTTATCTGGGCAATAGCTGCTAATCTAGACAATTAGATGTTGTGCAGCTTTCTGGGTAAACTGACAGAAAATGAGTGCTAGATTAATTTTATCGTTTGGGGATTCACTCCATGGGAAATTTTAGTTAAAACAAAGAAGAGCAAATAAACTGTAAAACCATTTTTTTTTTACAAATCTCTAGTGACTGCAGATGATATTTTCCAAAAGATCAAATGAAGCTAATGATGAAAGCTTCATAAAGGATGTTTCTAGTTTGAAAGACAATATTTGAATGGCCAAGAATATCAGCAGGATTGAGTTTACTGGACTTTATCTCAGACAGCCACCAAATAGGTGAGATTATCAAAATAAATAGAGAATTGTCATCTAAAAATAATGGGTTTTGGAGAATTCAGGCTTGTAGAAATTTTCCTGGTAAAAAGAGACTGTTCTCTTCTGAAGGAAGAATAACAATATTGGAATGGAAGGAGTGGCTATAATTCTGGATCATGGTGCTATCGATTTGATACCAGAGAATGAATGGTTAATGACAAGGTTGATATTCTCTTAATCGAAAATAACTTCTGATTCAATGTTATGAATATTTTCATGGAAACAAATTTTCTATCCTCAACTACAGAATTTATCAAAAGCAGAACAACCTAATTATTACAGGATACCTTAATACACAAATTAGTAATGATACAACAGAACTAAAAGGTTTTGTTAATAATTTATAAGTATGGCCTCTGAACAGAAACTGGTATGGCATATTTTTCTTGAATTAGGTTAATATATTCTATAAATTATAAATTAATTTATTCAAAATCTAAAGGTGACAAACATTACTTAGCTCCAAGTCTGTCCTGATCAAACAGACCAGTAATTGAAAATGTTACAGCAATGACCATCCCATCTTTTCTTTGGACAATAAATTTAGAATTAAGGTAGGGCTCCTTCTTCCTTTAAGATAGTAGGGTGAGAGCTAAGAGAGATTTGGTTGTTATTTCTAGCAGAGTTGATCAACCATGTAGAGACTCTATTATTTAAAGGTTGTTTGATTAAGGTGATGACCTTTTTACTAACATCTGACAATGGATGTATAGCAGTAAATATTAAAGAACCAACAGATTGGTTCATAAAATTTAACACAAAGACACTTACCCATAAAAGTTCTTGAAATTTGCTTACTTTCATACTAAAACATCTCACTAGTACCTCTAATCTTTGGAGTTACTTGGGAAACTATTTTAATTGGAAAAAGCTAATAAAAATATATTAGTTGGATTGAAATGAATATATGATGTCACAGAGAAATTAATTGAAGGCTGTAAAAAAAAAATTCTTTGTCTCTGAAGACTGCTCATTAGAGAATGAGTTTCAATGAGTAAGCATATGAAGAAAGTCGAATAATTTGAAGGCAGTGAAAAACACGACAAGAGAAAACAAGCTTCAAGATCAAGTAGTTTCTCTAAGTGTGAAAGTAAAGGAGATATGAGAATTAATATTTTAATAATGTACAGAAAATATCAAGAAATGTAAGATGTAAATCATTTACATCAAGAAATGGTGGAAATCTATGAAGAGAACAACAACACCAACTAAAAAGATGAGCTGGACCCTTGCAGTTGGGGGACAGCCATCGTTTGTAGTAATTAAAATGGTGAGGATCTTGATGTATCACAGAATCAGAAGCAATCCAAAGAATGACTAAGAATCACAAATTTGTTGGTTTCAATGGCATAAAGGCTGATTATGCTAAAAGCTGGAGATATCACAGTGGTCAAAAGGTAGGGGAAACATTGTAATATGGCAGGGTTAAACAGGAAAAATCCCTAAGGTCGAAGAAAAAAAAAAAAGAATTGTAGAGTATGTATGTGAAAAAAAGAATGACCCTTCATTGTGTCAAAATAGGGAGAAATAACTCTTCTGTTAATTCCTGGAAAAGTGCTCATTTGAATAATTAATGCTTTTCATTTTTGATTAGCAGAAGAAGAATACTAGTTTCTATCGTTTATATGTCTAAACTGAGGAGAACTTCATACAGAAAAGGATTGTTGAAGTGTACAAGAAGGATGCTAGGTAAAGAGCCTTGATAAAATTTATAAACCTAATACTCAATCTAATTACCATTAGAGACCATCCTTATTTTGATATTTTATGGTATAATACCATGAGAAAAATGGTATTACAGGAAAATAATAACAAGGGAAAAAAAAGAAGTCTTTACCATTTCTATCTGCCCACTTTAGTATTCAAAGTTATTTATAAAGGAAAGAGTTTTGCTATTCAACTCTGGTAAACTGCTAACTAAACACATTTTAGCCGACATTTTATAATTTGTTGACTTTTATATCCATAGCTATAACATGATGTGATAAGCAGAGTCAATTATTCCTGTTATTCTATAATAATTCTCCAGCACCATTGCCATTATCCCAATAAGAAATACTGCTATTGGTGATTATAACAAACAAATTCAACTGTTTCACAGTAGCAGGGCCAATAACAATGAAAAAAAAAATGTTTTTTCACAAATCAAACAGTTATGACATCCTTCAGATATATCTTGTCCTCAGTTTCTTTACTTTCTTAAAAATTTATTCAAATTTTTATATTGTTGGAAGAATCCACTAGAAACTTGGTCCTTAATACTCATACACACATGCACACATCTATATATACATATGTTACACATATTTACATTCTGTAAATATATGTAACTTCTTACATGTATAATTGCTTGTCCATCCTTTATATATATATATATACATACATAAAGGGAAGATGCATACATATACACATACATAAAGGAAGGATGCACATATATATACACACATATATATGTGTGTTAGTATATATATATGTGTATATATATAAATATATAATACATATATATGTCTATATATATATAAATATAAATACACACACACATACACATATATATAAGTCTACATATATACAGATACATACATCTTTATATATGTAAATACATACATATATATCTCTATAAATAAATGACTACATATATATATATATATATATATACATTTATTTCTTTTACTTCTCTCATTCACTGTGATATGGCCATGTACAGGTACCACCTTCAAGCATTTTAGTCAATTCCATTGGCTCCAGTACTTTGTCTGGAATTTATTCTATCATTCTATTGAATGACTTTCAAGGGATGTATCTCAGCAAACAAAAATATCACAAGGTATTTTCTGTTCAATGCACCAATATATAAGCAATCCCCTTACTAACACACACAGACAACAGGATTCCACTCACCAATCAACCCGAGTCTTCAGAAGATCAAACAACATACCTAAGGTATGTGTCATCTACCTAAGTACAGTGGGATCTAATATAAAATCACTTGGCTATGAAGTAGTCTTCTTCACACATAGTTCAGTCTGGCACCACGACACAGTAGTGAGATACATATGTGTGCACACACACACACACACACACACGTATACATATATGCATGTATATACATGCACGCTCACATGCTCATATATATACATAAGCATATACATGCACACATGCATGAATATGTATATACTCATGTGTATATGGACATACATATATATACATCTATAAATACATTTATATATACATATATATATATACATATATATATATATATAAATATTTATACATATTTATACATATACATACATATAAATATATATACACATATATATACACACATGTATACTCATACACATGTAAAATATATATACACACACACATATGTATATACTTGTAAATACACATATATCTATAAATATATATATATATATATGCACACATAAATATATACATACATTTATATATATTCAAATGCACGATATATATTACATATATGTATGTATATATATATATATATATATA
>NC_068983.1:60090615-60091155 GCF_001194135.2 Octopus bimaculoides | reverse complement strand
TATATATATATATATATATATATATATATATATATATATATATATATATATATATGCATACGTATATATACATACATATATATAAATACATATATATATATATATATACAAAAACATATATATGAATATATATACATATCTATATAAATATATATATATACATAAATATATACACAGACACACACATATATGTATACATGTATATAGATATACATATATAAATACATATATATATATAAATACATACATATATATATATAAATACACACACACATATACATATAAATATATATATATATATATACACATATATATAAATATATATATACACACATATATATAAATATATATACATACATATATGTACAAACATATATATACATGTATATACATATATATACATATATATATGCATATACACACATATATATATACATATATACACATATATACATATATATATATATATTTACATATATATATTATATATATATATATACATATATATATATATATTATATATATATATATATATATATA
>NC_068983.1:60082541-60090409 GCF_001194135.2 Octopus bimaculoides | reverse complement strand
GATCAAGCCAAACCTATTTGAGCAGTTGATGTGGTGTGGCATGATTTTATAAGGGGCAGGACTATAGAAGGACTCAGCACACTGACCAGTAACCGTGTGTAGATCACCTTATCAACACTGGTCATTGATAAGAAGCAGAAAATAGAAAAATATTGGTTAATATCCAAGTTTTTGGTTTACATTTTAGTCCTCTTTTGTTTATACATAAACATGGTTGAGGGAAGGTTTAAAGGCATTTCCATCACCTGCTGGCCTTGGAAAATGACCACCCTGGGATGATGCTGTCTATTTCTATACATCCATACATGTATTGTTGTGTGAGTGTATATATGTATACATGCACATCTATATATACCTATGCACATAAGATAGATATCTCCTTCGTATGCGTATGCAAATATATATACACACACACACATACATACATTTGAATATGAGCACATGCACACTAAACACTTGTGTATGTTAGTGTTTTATGTGTGCATGTATGTCTGTACATCTGTCAGCCAATTTACATGCATGAATGAATTTAAATTATTCTCTGCTATAAATACAGCGACCAGTAGGATGAAAAGAGTGGTAGCATAGATAGTAATACTGCACTGTGTCCAACTGTTGTCTGGGTATTTACACTTCCTTCTTCCTGAAATAAAACAAAAGAAAAAAAAAAGATAAAGTTCGTTCTTTAATTGATTTCAAATTTTGGCACAAGGCCAGCAATTTCGGGGGTGGGGATGGGGGAGTGGGGAATTGATTACATTGACCCCCCAAAAGAACAAAGGCAGGGTCGACCTTGGTGGCATTGGAACTAAGAATGTAAAATTGGTGGAAATGTCACAAAACCCTTTTTCCAGCATGCTAAGGATTTTGCCAGCTCCCTACCAAGATCTTTCTTTGATTAACATTAATTTTTAGCAATTACATAAAAAAACTGTTGAGTTCACTTTCCAATGATTTCTTTGGTGTGTCAATGATCAGCTCACAGCAATGTGATAAAAATTTTGACACCTCAGAAAATAAATTA
Organism: Octopus bimaculoides; assembly: GCF_001194135.2. NCBI lineage: Eukaryota > Metazoa > Mollusca > Cephalopoda > Octopoda > Octopodidae > Octopus > Octopus bimaculoides. The sequence continues at coordinate 60,089,385 of NC_068983.1, read as the reverse complement.
AACAGTAATGGTATTGCCCCAGCATGGCCACAGCTTCTGGTTGAAATGAGTAAAGGTAAAATGCTTTTGTGATTAAATAATTAAAATGGAATTTTTTATGATATAATTTCATCATTTTCAGTACACACCCTCAAAGGAAGTCATCAGTTGCTAGACAAAATACTATTCCAATATGTAAATTTTAAGTGACATAAACAATATTATCATTAATTATTCATATGCAAATCTTCAACATTAACATATGCTAATTGTTTCCCCATATGAACATATATCCACACACACACGTATATATGTATATATATATATATTATATTATATTATATTATATTATATACATTATATATACACATAATGTATTGGTAATAGGGTAGTTAACACAAATGCAAGGATGATACAGAATAAATATTTCTACATCTCATATTTTAATATAGTAGATATAGTAAAATACTTCACTTTTAGCAGCATGTATAAAATTCTGTGTGATCATCTTTATTAATACCAAGAATATAAGTTCTGAACATTTTAACATTCATACCTTTCTAAAAAACTTTAACCCTTTTCAAAACCAGATTTATGTTGCAATACACTGGCTTTGTTTAAATTAGTTTTGAAAATAATGAAGAATTTTGTAAAATAACTTTGTAATAATTGAACTGGTGTTTGGAAGATAAACTAACATGGAATTTTAAAGGTTTTAATCTAGATCACTTTAAAACAAAAAGTTTGTATTATAGAAGGTGCTCTCGGATAGGTTAGCATCAAAAGAGTTAAACAAACTTTTTACTTTATAATCACATGTATTAAAGTGGAAAGCATTGTATTATGCAGTCTCTTTATACTAATGTGTTATTTCTCATCTTTAAAACAAACTCTGTTTCAGTTCCATTGGAAGTAGAACAGAATTAGGATGATACAATTAACAACCTTATTTCATCTTAGATTGAATTGAAGGTAACTTATTTGTACAACCCCATATCTAACATCCCCTTTTATGGTTAAGTTATTCATTACTGAGAAAGATGGTTCTGCAATTTCTTGTTAATTAATTGGCACAAATGGTTTGTGGTCAGATGTAAGGGCTGTACATTAGCTTACTCCCTCCATCGAATTGGCATTGCTTGAACAGATGCAAAGTGTACTACATGTCAGGGATTGAAGTGATCACAGAGCAATGTGAAATGAAGTGCTCTGCTCAAGAACACAATGCACTACCTGGTCCAGGGATTGAAACTATAGTCTTGCAGTCACTTTAGCCACTAGGCCATGCCCTTTCACATTCACAACTGACAAACATGTAAATATTACACTGACTCAACCATCTTAAACTAGTGTGAACCTTGAGTACATGTTTACTAAGAAAATGAAGACAAGGAGTTTGCATGTTTTCTTTCAATGTGCTTCCAGCAGTGATGACTAGCTGTGAATTTAGTTAGAATTAACAATTTTCTGTTGTGCTACCAACGGAATATTTTCAAAGATGTTTGTAAAGAAATAATTAAATTTTTGGCAAATATTTCTGGATTTAATTAAGAGCCTGCAAAGCAATTTAAAATTTAAGAACTATTTCCTCTTGAAGATAATGACACCTCATGATAAGATTCAAGCAATCATGTAAATTTAATATTATTTTTGGAAGGAGAAAAAAAAAAGTTCTATAAACCATGTAAAAGAAAAATATTGTTAACTTTTCTAAAAAATCTTTGGTTCAATTTAGATTCAAACTCATCAACCTTGAACACAGTTATTTTCACAACCACAATGCATGGTAGTTTCAGATTTAAAACTATTAGATAAATTTTAAAAAATCTTAATTGATAAATATTTCCACTTCCCTCTCCATAACTATAATATTATTTCTGTTAAATATTTCACAACATGGAAATAACAAAATAATGCTTTTAATTTTTACAAAGATTATTTTTTTAATGAAGAAGAAATATTTATAAATTATATTAAGTTTTCACATGACAAATATAAAATAGAGCTATGACTACAGAATTATTGATTTATATTGACTTTAGCCTAAGTTTGAAAGTAGAAGAGATAAAAGAAAATGAATAAATAAGATACATTAATACTTATTTATAAAATGACTCTGTTTACAAAGTTTTTGAATTTAAAAACCATCTTTCTTTGGTAATATTATGGGTAGGAGTATACTTAGTACATTTTTTCACAGAAATTATCAGAATAGTTTTCTATTTACTATGATCAAAAAACATATTTAATATCACACTTTTGATGTTTATTTTAACTTTTTTTCCACTTTATCTTATATTTCATTAGTTCCAACCCTCTTTTTTGTAAACAAGGGAATTATAATAAATTTACTTTATAATATTAATGATGTTTGCTGTATTCACTTCTAAGAGAATGAAACATAGTTTCAACTGGAGTCAGTCACATTTCATGGTAATTTCCCCTTAGAAGTGAACACAATAAACATCGTTAACATTATAAATTGATTATGAATCCTCTTGTTTACAAAGAAAGGTAGGTGGGGGTTACTTATGAAATGTAAGACAGATTTTATGCTAAATTTAATTCTGCAATGAAAAGAAGAAAGACCTTGACCTTTTGATACTATTCTACCTGTCCTTGTATCTATGATATAAACTTTCTGTTTTAAAGTGGTCTGAACTAGAACTTTCCAGCAGAATTTCATGTTAATTTATGTCTCAAACATCAGCATAATAATGACAAACTTATTTAACTAAATTCATTGTTATTTTCAAAATTAATTGAAAAATAGGCAGAGTGTGTTTCAGCACAGGGTTGATATCATTGTTGTAATCTTCATCATGTTCTGAATTTTTTATGCTGGCTTATGTTGAACATGGCTTCACAACAACACACTTCCAATCTTTGCTGCACATAATATACCATACATAAATCTTTAAATTCTGAGAACATATTTAATAAATTCCTATTAATTTTTACTCAGCATATTTCTACCCTTGCTGCTCTCTATTATGTATCAACCTGTAATACATTATTCAAGTAGCCTTACTAAACATTATAGTTACTTATTTTTCTTCCATATTATCAACTGAGTCAATCTTTCACAGCTTTTCTACCATTCTGACCCAATTTCTGCTAACCATTGTTTTAATACTTATTTCTGAATCACTTCTCTCTCTCTCTATTTCTCTCTTTAATCCATTTAACATTAAACAACCCTTATTTATGGTTTAACCGTGTTAAGACAGTGTTTCATTTGGCAGAAGGAAAATCCCCACCAACTTGCACAGGAAGTCATGTGATTCTTAGTGTCATCATTTCATTGCTTCTCTATAAAAAATCTGGCTTAACTTCATGCTGTTCTCTTCCTTGCTTTTCCATTTATTACAATATATTTCCCTATGCCACTGTTTTTGCAGATATATATTTTCTCATACAGCTACCAAACACCCCTCTATTTATACTCTTTCTGATTAAAAGTGAGACACAATGCCCAGAGTCGTACAGAAAACCCCTATTGATAAAAAGAGCAGATATTCTAAAATAATCCTAACATCAAGAGAAAGAGAAATCTAAAAGCAGAAAGTACAAATGCTTTATTGCTGGCATTATGATAAAAACAGCTAAGCCATACCAGCACAATGGTCGGTGCCAAGAATGGCATCCATCAATAAATAAAGCGAGAAGGAAAGAAAGAAAAAGGCCCAATTGTGAGACTATACTTACAGGCTACAAATCTCCTTGAAATAGGATATGAATTTATAGCATGTTGAACTATGGTTCTCGCATTTTATTTACTCAGTCACTCTACTTAGGCAAATTACTTTTCAGCAAAGGCATAGCTGTTTTTATTTTATTGCCATAAGCAATTGTTTATTTAATTTTATGGGTTATGTTTTATTCAGGGAGTAAATAACATATGAAACTAATAGATTATAGTGTTAAGTATATGTAGTCTTAAAAATATGGTTATAAACATGCAAGCTGTTATCAAGTAGAAGACAGAAGTATTGGTGAGGTATAACACAATATTATATTGAACGGCCAACATAAAGCTTCTTTATATCACCTGGATGGCAGATTTTAAGGGAGATACTGAGATAATGTTTAAATTTTTACTAATTAAATATGTGTGCAAGTGAGCACGTGTGCAAATGAGCACGTGTGCATATGTGTGGGTGTGGGTGTGCATATGTGTGTATGTGTGTGCATGTGTGTGTATGCATGTGTGTGTGTATGTGCATGTGTGTGTGCATGTGTGTGTGTGTGTGTGTGTGTAGTTGCACGTGTAAGTATATTGTACCTCATGTGTGTAAAGTAAATATTTCCTTTGTCAGGTTTGATGATGGAGTAGCATGTGTAAAGACTGCATTACATACACATGCAGTATACATGATGCAGTGCACTACATGCATTGTGTTTATTTTGGGGTTTTATTTCATATAAGAAACATAAAAGTGCTCAATCACACACACTTGTGATAAAATGTGTCTAGAAGCTTATTTTTACATCATTTGTTAAGATTAAAATTTCAGTTTCATGTCAGAGGAAAGAAAGTTGAAACAGAAATATATATATATATATATATCGAGAGAGAAAGAGAGAGGCATATATACACACACTCATACAAGCAAAGTAATTTCATTGAATTGATAATGATAGATACCTCATAGCTGCTAAAACACTGGTATGAGTAGTCTCCTTTGGTGGCTCCTGTCTGTTTTAATTTCTTGCATTCGTCTGTTTCATTTACTAGTGGATCTGTTAAGGATTCTTACTTTAATAATGAGACAGCTCTTAATACTACAGGGACTGGGATTGATGTTTACCAAGTTAGAAGGAGAGGAGGAAAAGGCTAGGAAATGTAAATGATAAGAAGAAGAAGAAGAAAATTGAGAAAATAATAATGGAGAACAAAGTAGAAGGCAGTTACTTGTGTTGGCAGAAAGATGGGGAGAAAATTGTGAGGGAATTGTCAACAATCAGAAAGTCTGAGTAACAATTGGTCCACTTAAAATTTTTTTTCATTATACATACATACATACATACAGACACACACATACATACATACAGACACACACATACGTATGTACATACATACGTCACCATACATACAATGAACAGTAAATAGTACAACATGAGCAACAAAGTTAAATAGATAAGATATTTAATACTTTCATAGAAAGAGAAAGTGTCTTAACATTTTGAACCTTAGTACTTCATCAGAAGAAAGAGATAAGCATTGAGGGAGTGAGGAACAATGTTGAAGGGTTAAAAATCAGATAGGACTATTATTCTATGAGGGGAGTGAAGAAAGGAAGAAGGAGTGAGGACGTAGATGCAAATATACATGTATATATTGGTTTCTGGAAGCAGGCATGAAAAAGGAGTGGTTTTGTGTGTGTGTGTGTGTGTGTGTGTGTGTGTGTGTGTGTTAGTGTGGTGAATATGTATAGAGATGTGCTGGTGTGGAATAACAGTGGTGGAGGTTAGTGGGGGTATGAGCTGTTTGTATGCATGTGATTGTTAGGTGGGTGGTTTCATATGTATGAGAGGAGGTTAGAGCTGGTTTGGATGAGGGAAAACAATATTGGTGAGGAAACTGGGATGACAAAAGCAATGTTGAGGTGTTACTGATGAGTGTGCAAGTGTATAACAAAATTATGTAGGAGTGTGAGATGTTTTTTTCTTTAACAAAGATGGAAGGTTACAAGCCACAATTTGATAAAGAGAGAAAAATGTATGAATTCTGTGTGTGTGTAAATATATAAATATATATAGGTGCAGGAGTGGCTGTGTAGTAAGTAGCTTGCTTACCAACCACATGGTTCCGGGTTCAGTCCCACTGCATGGCACCTTGAGCAAGTGTCTTCTACTATAGCTTCGGGCTGACCAAAGCCTTGTGAGTGGATTTGATAGATGGAAACTGAAGTGTCGGTGTTTGTCCCCCCACCATTGCTTGACAACTGATGTTGGTGTGTTTACGCCCCTGTAACTTAGCAGTTCAGCAAAAGCATTCGATAGAATAAGCACTAGGCTTACAAAGAATAAGTCCTGGGGTCCATTTCTTTGACTAAAGGTGGCGCTCCAACATGGCTGCAGTCAAATGGCTGAAGCAAATAAAAGAATATATTAGGTTAAAAACCCTTGGGTGGGAGGCTGGTTAAAAACCCTTGGGTGGGAGCATATATTTTCTGTAACTCAGACAGACATGCTACTAAATGCACTATAGGAAACTTTCCATCTTTTTACTAACAAATTAGCTGTTTTAAACCAGCAAGCAGAAAGGTCAGTTGTTTACATTTAGAATATAAATATAGAAGCTTCAAAATTCTAAATGTAAGCAAACTTAATTTCTTGCTTGTCAGATCAAAGCTTCTAATTTGATGAATAGAAGATGGAAGGGGTCTCTGGTGTAACTGGTGCAAATATCCATCTGGGTTACAGAAGAGCTGTGGTTCAAGTTTGCTGGTAGCATTCTGCTTTTTTCCCCCTTGTCCAAATGGTTTTTAACCCAATACATTATAGCTGCATTTGCTTCAACATACACCGTTAAATGACTTATATATCTATAATAATAAATGGCAAGTTTGTGTGTTTGTGAATTTGTTACTTTAACTCCTTTGAGACTATCCAACAGACCTTGATGAAACTTGACACGTGTGTGGGGCTTTTGCCTATGTCATGTGATCACTTATGCACTTGGAATTTTAAAAAATCCGATTTTTGAATCAGCATCGATTTTTCAAAAATTGTAAAATTTTGGCATTTTTTGCACTAACCACCGTGAAATTTGTTTTGACAAAAAATGCTGAAATTTGACAAAAAATGTTTCATGGCTATCAACAGACATCTTATTAATGGTAATTTTTTACTGGATACC
>NC_068983.1:60073643-60082529 GCF_001194135.2 Octopus bimaculoides | reverse complement strand
ATATATATATATGTATATATATATATACACACACAATTTTATAAAAATATGTAACTCAATTTCATAATGTTTTTATATACACACCAAAATATCTGTATTAATATATGTGTGTGTGTGTGCATGTATATATTTATAAGTATGTGTATATGTGTATGTGAGCAAATATATATATATATGTTGTAATTTAGGCAAAAAGGTATGGAAGAAAAAGAAGGACAGAGAAGTAGAAGAATATAAAGCATATTCCTTGATATTTTGAAACAACTTAATTTCCATGCTTTGGTTGTCATTGAATAGTCTGCATTAATAAGTGCTTCCAGTGGTGCCATATTTATTTCTAAAGAACTCTCTTTCATTCTATTATTTGAATTCTGGTTGTGGCAGTTAAAATTGTATATGTTAAAATACATAAATGCATATGCACATACATACAGACAGACAGACATCAAATACACACATGCAAGCATGCAGACATGCATACAGAAATATATACATTACATGCATTTCAAGAAAATCAATATTTGCAACAAAAGCTCATGTTAAAAGTAAGTTGTAACTTCTTCAATATTTTTGTAGCTGTCCATATACAGTTTAGTTTTGTTGTTGCTACACATATATACACACACACACATGCATTACATACATACATACATACATACATACATACATACATACATACATACAAACGTATATAAAATCATCATCAGCATCATCATCTTTTAATGTACTCCTTTCTATATTCGCATGGGTCAGATGGAATTTGTTGAGGCAGATTTTTCACTGCTGGATGCCCTTTCTGTTGCTAACCCTTACTTGTAATATTTTCTCCATATTTTTCACAAAAGATTAGAAATGAACAATAGCATTTGTATAAGTGATGCTTGTTCACAACCATCAAATGATGTCAAGACAAGGGCACACACACACGCACACACACACATATGTATATGCATGCACACACACATACGTATATACATGCACACACACATGCACACATACACACACTCACACACACACACACACACACACACACAGATATATGATTAGTTTCTTTTACTGTTTTTTTACAGGTACCTTCAAAGTTTGCACTAGTGTACATCATATGTTTGACATTGAAATGTTTACAAACTTATAAAACACAGCAAGCAACACAGAAATTGGTTTACCAAACTTCAATGTTTTTAATAAGTCTGGAAGAAGGATAATTTGAAGACTGCCAAATTTAACTTTGTGGAAAAGGCAATTCACAAATTTGTTAATTCATTTTATATTCAGTTTTCCATACTAATATGGGAGAGGTGAATTTATATTGAGGCATTGTTTTTTATTGCTTGGATGCCCTCCCTTAAGAAGAAAAAGAAATTCTTGGTAAAATTATGAATGAAGAAATATCCAGAGAATAAAAAAAATACAAACAAATCTCATCCAAATCTATAACAACAAAGAGAACAAGAAAGACATTTATTTAGTTTTGAAGAATTTAGAAAATTTAAAAGTATCAGAATTAAGCCAGACATTTGTGTAGAAGAAGAAAAATTGTCAACATTCAATAAAATAGAGGTGGTTTTGCTTAATCCTCTGCTCATCACATTTTTTCCCTTATAAAGGATACAAGTTAATTTACTCAGCTGCAGTTTTAGCAATTCATTTGGGTTGTTGACTTCACAAATACAGTTCATTTGTTTTACCACTAGCAATAGCAAATTAGTGTTTGGTATCTGTTGTGTTGCATATGTAATTCGGAAATCTGCAGAAAGAAAGAGAAAAGAAACAAAAATATAAACTTCTAAAAAAAAAAAAAAATTCAAAATCCCTGCTCGTATTAATCAAACAATACCGATTGCATAAGTTTCTATTTTTGTTTTAGTCTAGAAGCTTATATGAAAGAATGATGAAATTAGGGGCAGCTTCTTTTTGAATTTTATTAGCTTGTTGAACTTATGTTCTATAAAAAGCATCTTGCAAAAATATTTCTACTAAGATTTCTACTATAAGGTGCAGGTGTTGCTGTATGGTAAGAAGTCTGCTTCTCAGTTACATGGTTCCAGGTTCAGTCCCACTGTGTGACACCTTGGACAAGTGTGTTCTACTATAGCCTTGAGTCAGCAAAAATCTTGTGAGTGGATTTGGTAGACAGAAACTGAAAGAAGCCTGTTGTATGTGTGTGTGTTTGTATTTGTTCCCCACCACTGCTTGACAGTAGTGCTCCGGTATGGTCACAATCAGATAACAGAAACAAGTGAAACAATCAAAGAAGGCTAACTTGTAATTAGGAAAAGAGGAAAAAGAAATGAGAAAAATAACCTTACCTTTGTTTATATAACAATATTCAGGTCTAGAATGAAAGAATATAAAGATATAAATATAAATAGTATTGTGGACATCATTAAGAATTCTATAACAAGAAAGAATATAAACTAAGAAGAATATCTCTATGGAGAAAATATCAAAGTAAAATAAACATCAGAAATGGTTTGCCTTATGCAGAAACTGCAGGAGTTACTCAGAGGTTTTTCAAACTCTTCTAAATCCATTGCAAGGCTGGAAACCCTTCCATATTATCAGCAGGTTTCTCAGGGTCACAAGCATTTTGCCCCTTAGCCTGTATACTTCACCTGAGTGGGGCAGTGAGGACTGAGCTAGTTTTCACTAGTGGAAGGGTTCCACTTGTGGTCTCTTATCAACCATAGCCATCTTGAGCTACAGTAATCCCTTGACTATTGTAAGTGTTACGTTCCAAAACCTCCCACAGAAATAATTAAAATCTAAAAAATTATAAATACCTATCAGCTGCAGAAACCCGATGTATACTGAGGAGTCCGCAATATAAATTTACACATATTAGTCAGAAAACTTCGCAATGTACTGAGTGAACTGCGATGTACTGAGCATGTGACAGGTGAACTGCCATGTATTGAGTGCACGATAGGTGAACCACGATATGGCGAGGGATTACTGTAATTTCAACTGCCATGCCTATTTCGTTTGTGGCTGTCTTCAGTTGTCTGGGTTCCAGACTAATAATCTTATTAAATAAATTAGAAATAATAAATCCAAAAATATATTTGTATACATTAAATATATTGATAAAAAGATAAGAAAATATGAACAAGAAAAGCATAGCATCATTTGGAACCTAGTTGTTAGGTAGATTTATCAATTATGCTATGGCATCTCTGTTTTGCTTTCAGTTTGATTAGGACTTTATAAAACCTATGATATCTCGCAAGGTCAAATTATTTTGGTTGCAAAGGGCAGGAGTGGTTGGTGTGTGAAGGCATGGCTTTGTAGATAAAAATTTCACTTTCTAGCCTTGTGATTTTGGGTTCAGTTCCACTGCAACTATCTTCTATTATAGTCTCCTGGACCAGCCAAAGCCTTGTGAATAGACCTAGTAGATGGAAACTGTGAGGATGCCTGTTAAATATGTATATGTGTGCGTGTGTAATTGTGTCTCCTTGTATTGACATTGCATAACAGTTGTAAATGAACATCTGTGTTGTTTGCTTTCAATCTTCCATGGAAACATGTCTGGCCACAGGAAAAATATTTCCTTGATTAGAAACAGGTGAAGGTTTAGCAACAGGAAGAGACATGCGACCATTGAAAAATCTGCTTTAATGAATTCTATCTGAGCCATGCAAATGTGTATAAGTGTAGATGTTAAAATGATGATGTTGATGATGCAATATAGTTGCTTTATTTGAAACACTGTTCTGACATGCAGAAACCAGCAGGTTGTAAGTTCATTCCCATATTGAATATCTGAATGTTTTTCTTATTCAAAGTTTCCTGCTTTTCTCGATGGGTTGGGTTCCATATTCTGTTATGTTATCACTTAGATGCTATTTGTGCTTTGTGAATTTTTTTTGCTGTAATGTTATTACTTTCTGTTTACTTACTGCTCTTATTGGTGTCAGCATGTTAAGAAACTTAAAATAATGGAATAGTTTTTATTGAAAATCCCAGAAGAAAAAAAAATCTCATCCAAATAACTGACATTCCTTGACAACTGTCTGTATTTGTTGTACATCTTCAACACTCTAACTAAATAGTTACTTACTTTTAACAGTATCACTTCAAATATATATTTCCTAACACACACACACATACACTCACACACACACACACACACACACACACACACACACACAGTCATTGAGAATTTGTACAAACTTTCCTCTTTAATTCAATGCAATAATTTTACGTTGTCTGTGAAACACGGAGAATATAGAAAAATCCTCTGAAAAGTGCTTGAGATGTCTGCCAAAATGATATGGTTACTTTTTCTCTGACTGAGGAATCTAGTAAAAAATTGGAAGACATACGCATCCATACACAACATACACGTATATAAACACACAAGCAAACTGATGTATGTGTGTGTGTGTGTGTGTGTGTGTGTGTGTGTGTGTGTGTATGTGTGTGTGCAACCTGTAAGATGAAGAATAAAGATAGAAGTAGGCATGTGAAAAGCTAGTTACAAGTGGGAGTAGTTAGGTGCAGTTAATATCTTCTTTGTTTTGTGTTTCCCCATTATTTTTCTATGGTTTATGAAGTAAAGTTGTAATCTATAAAATACGTGGATTGAACAAAAAAAAACCCCCCAAAAACGGAGCAATAAAAATAACAAAATAGAAATAAGTGACTTACATTTGTTGTGCTGTTGAATCCATCTCTCGCTGAATTTTGCATGAGTTTGAATAACTATAGGATCCAGCAATCCCATCAGAAGGCACGGCATTGAAGTCAGCTAAGAAGAGGGAAACACTTTTTTCACATGGTTTTCTCTCTATATCATCAATCATTGGTGGTTCTACAGAATAATCTGAATAATCTGTAGGATTTTGATAATCCTCTTCTCCTGTAGGAATACATAATAGATTCTTTGGATCAAATAACTTCAATAACTTCTTAAGTATTTCTTAAAAAGAACAGCAAAGTGAATAAATATTTCTTAAAAGAGAAAAAGTAAAATTAGTGATTAAATGATTGAACTCTTTTGTTATTATATTTCTGCTGAAACAAATTGCCTTTCAAAATACTGAAGAATTAAGTAAAATAATTGACAATATTAAACTGTAGTTTGGAACATAAATCAACATGAAATTTTGATGCAAAGTTTTAGTTTAGGTCATTTAAGACACAAAGTTTGTATTATAGAACCAGAGATAGTCTCAGGTAGGTTGGTATCAATGAGTTAATGTGTTTAAAACTGTACTTTGAAGAGAAACAAAATAACAAAAACAAAACAAAAAATAACTTGTGTTTTATAATCAGTTAGGACACATTGGATAAAATCTCAGATACACTTTGCCTGAACAAAAAACAAGAGGCTGGACAATAACAACAGCAACAGCATTATTGTAATGCATGCAAAAAACTTTCTAGTGTGTGTAAAGCTCGGTCAAGCTGGCATGAAAGAGAGCCCCACAGCACAGTATTAAATCAAATGCACGTACAAAGAGATTTAGCATCTTTTATCTTTTACTTGTTTCAGTCAATAGACTGCGACAATGTTTAAAGGATGTTTTGTTGAATGAATCAAACTCACTTCTCCTTTTTTTTAAAGCCTGGCACTTATTCTATTAATATCTTTTACTGAACTGCTAAGTTACAGGGATGTAAACAAACCAACACCAGATGTCAGGCAGTGGTGGGGGGAGACAAATACAGACACAAAGACATGCACACACACACACACACACACACACACACACATGACAGGCTTCTTTTAGTTTCAATCTACCAAATCCACTCACAATGCTTTGGTTGGCCTGAGGTTATAGTAGAAGACACTTGCCCAAGGTGTCATGAAGTGGGACTGAACTAGGAACTATGTGGCTGGGAAGCAAACTTCTTACCACACAGCCATGCCTGTATGCTTGAATGAGGGAAAGCTTTTTTGGTGGAAATAGTGTTGAAGAACTTTCTCCTTTCACATTTGTGAAAACACATTCAATCTAATGACATCATTCTGATGTCATTAGATTATGGAATGATACCATTGGATTGTATACATTTCTGCCTTGTTATACATCGTCATCCACCAATGCCAAATGAACAACAGCAACAATTCATTCTATTTCATTGTATTTTGGCAGCAAAAGGTCTTTCCACATTCAAGTGTACATGAATGATACATGCATATATCTCATTCAACACTGCTTCATTACTCTATTTAATTGATTCCAGCTTGGCCAAGCTTTACACATGCCAGCAAATTTTACTATTTGCTCTTCTTATACGTTGCAACTATTGTTCAGTTAAGGCTGTGAATGATGAGTTTAGTATTCAAAGCTGATGATGTTTAACAAGGCAGAAACATGTGACCCACAATCCAATAGTGTCATTCATAGACCTATATGTTTTCACACATGTTGTTTAAAAGGACACATTTTCTCTCAAAACAATTTCCTTACCAAAGGATCTTTCCACATTCAAGCTTATACAAATGTGTTAAATATCATATATTTTATTGTTAGTTTTAAAATTATAACAGAAAACTGCATTAATAAGATTGCTTTCACATTTTGACACAAGGCCAGTAGTTTTAGGGGAAGAGTTAAGTTGATAGCATCAATCCCTGTGTTCAGCTAGTATACTTGAAAGGATGAAAGGCAAAGTTGGCCCTGGTGGAATTTGAACTCAGAAGATAAAAATGAACAAAATGCCGCTAAGCATGGAATGCTAACAATTTGCTTGGAATACTAACAATTTGCTTGGAATGCTAACAATTCTGCCAGCCCACCACCTAATCTGCATTAATAATTTTGGTTTGAAGGCCAGCAATTTTGGGGAAGGGGATGAGTTGATTTGATCGACCCCAGTGTTCAACTGGTACATTATTATTGATCCTGAAAGGATGAAAGGTAAAGTTGACTTCAGTGGAATACGAACCCAATGTGTTAATGAGTCTGCCAGCTCACCACCTTAACTGCGTTAGTAATATTGATATTGGTCAAATGAAACTGCATATAAATTGAATATCTTTATGAAAATAATGAATTTGATGATTTTTTAAAGTGATTGTGATTTCCTCATTCAAATAAATAACTGTACTTTAAACATTATTGACATATAAATTAAATAACAGTACTTTAAATAATTAAATAACTGTATTTTAAATATTATAGACATATCATTCAGATGTCTGAAATCTTTAACCAGGCTTTTGTCAAGTGGAAAAGATGAAATCTAGAGAGCCGACTGATGCCAGTAGTAGCAGAATTAAATTAGATTATTAAGGACATTTACTATAATTAATTTTATTACCATTGAAAAAAAAAATCTTTTCAACTTTGACGCTCATAGATTGCTTCTGGTTATAAGAGCTTAGTTATTGCATCTCTTATAAAGATTCCCACCACCTTATTAAAATTGCAAAGGGTTAACATTATCATAAAATGTACAATGGATATGCAGTAAAGATACAATTACCAGCACAGTCAGCTTGAACATGAAAAGATACTTAAACACAATAGCAAGAGAAAATGTGTTTTGCTTCATGTTAAGAGTATGTAACTTACTGATGGACAGACTGTCAATGTTCAGGATAAGATGACCAATACTTCTTTTAGCACATGAATGTGGTGTTCAACCTGTCATGCCCCTGTAAGTCAGTTTCCCTTCTATGTGTGCATTCTCACTTGTCTTTTTTTCTGTCTAACAGACAGTTTTGTTTCTGCTGATTGTTATAATATAACCCTCATCCAAGTAAAATGAGTTATGAGTTCTTTTCTTCTTCTGTGGAACCTAGTAGGTTATTTTTCAATTAGTCTAATACTCAATGTTCAAATTACAGTTACAGTTACAACAGCCATCATATTTCTTCCCAATGTAATAATGATTTAGTGATTAGTTTGGCATGAAAATTTGCCAAATAAATCTCATCAAATCATCATCATCACCATCATCATCATCATCATCAAAAACCATAAAAATATAATGGAACTTGACAATATAATGGATTGCCAATGATATGAACTAAAGGAAGGAATGAGCCAAAAAGGGACCCTCTATAATCAGCCTCTAAGAAATAGCAGTCAGATCTCCCTCAATTCACATCCTACCATCTTAGAAAAGAAAGGATTCTGACCCTCTGTACATAGAGAGATTTCCAAATATATAGAACAGTCACAACAGAAATGCTTTTGAACATATATCTGCTCAGCTAGTGATAAGCCGAGCCTCAACAACAACAGCAATGACAAAGGAAAAGAGATGTGGTTGGGAGGGGGGATAATTTTAACAATAAATATGAACATTCATTATCACAAGTTATGATAATGATGGCTAAATCTAACAATGAGATAATAATAGGCAAAAACATATATGGGTATTGGCCAAATGAAGGAACCCCTTACCAGAAACTCTGCTACTTTTACTTATCCAGTTGGCAAAGCTCCATTCTGTAATAAACCTACAATGAAAAGAGACAAAGGAACAAAGAATTAAATAAACAAAAGAAGAAATAAATTCCAGACAATATTATTTTGACAACTAACTATTGTGTATGTATGTATATGTGCATGTGTATGTATATATGTATGCATACATGCATGTATGCATGCATGTACATATGTCTGTCTGATGTATGTATGTATGTATGTATGTATGTATGTATGCATGTATGTATGTGTATGTATATATATGTGCTTGCGTATGTATACATGTATGCATACATGCATGTATGTGCATATGTCTGTCTGATGTATGTATGTGTGCATGTGTGTGTGTTTATACCACTGCTGCCACCATCACTGTTTTTACATTTGATGCAGAAATTTACAGTTTGATGTCCTTTTTGATACTAATTCTTTTACTCAGCTTATATGACACACATGAATATATATATATATATATATATATATATATATATATATA
>NC_068983.1:60071396-60073323 GCF_001194135.2 Octopus bimaculoides | reverse complement strand
ATATATATATATATATATATATATATATATACACATATATACTACATGCATATAAATGCGAGTGTTTTTGTGTATATATGCATATGAATGTGTATGATGATGATGATGATATATAGCAAATGGAAGATGGAATATATGAGAATTCGTTATTTATCACAACAATTGTTTTGATACATCTAGCATTGATTCCTCATGTATACACACACACACACACACACAGAGGGTGACAGTGCTAAACACTAATGTGTATAAATACAAACTTGTTATCAGTTCAAGTATGCTTGAGGTGTATTCACATTTCTAAGAAAGCTATTCACTGTTTTTTGTCAGGGAGAAAATTTCTTATTGTAGACAGAAAGGTGTAAACACACTGAATCAGTTCACAGTGGTCCCTGACCAGACTACTGGATGTATGTACTTCAGAGTGGTTATCTCCTCTCAAGCAAGAAAACCAGGATAGCAGACATTATGAACTGACATGAGAGACAGGTCCTGATGTGATTGACCAGATTATCAGATATTGTTATACATCACTGGTTGCAATGCACTTTGCATTGTTTTAGCTGCAATGCACTTTGCATTGTTTTAGCTTTTAAATGATGCCACCTTATTGGCTAGGCAAGCAGGCCAAAGCTTCCCCTAATTGGAAGACTATTCTGCTGCAGGTTCACCCTAAATACACACACACACACACACACACACACACACACACACACACACACACACACACACACACACACACATATATATATATACATACATACATATATTGTAGTGCATTGTGTGCTTGAGCAAGACACTTTATTTCCTATTGCTCCAGTCCACTCAGCTGGCAAAAATGAGTTGTATCTTCATATCAAAGGGCCAACCTTGTCACATTCTGTATCATGCTGAATTTCCCTGAGAACTATATTAAAGGTAGGTGTATCTCTGGAGTGCTTTGCAACTTGCACGTTTATTTCATGAGCAGGTTGTTCCATTGATAGGATCTACGGGAACACTCATCCTTGTAACCGTTGGAGTACCAGTACATACACACACACACACACACAGCCCCCCCCCACGTACACACACATTCAATACAGGTTTAAATAATAGACAGTTTACATAAATAACAACAAAGTATTTTAATTTTCTCATGAAATAAAGTGTAACATAAAAACTTACATAATTAATTCATGAAAGATCCAGATTATGGTGAACAAAAATTTTTTCATTGGCTGGAAAAAAAAAGAATTATTACGAAGAAAATTAATTTAATTCATTCATAGAAAATGATGGCTTGCTTAAATAAGTGACTTAATTTCAAGAAGTTAATTGATATATATCTAGAAATTTTGAAATAACTTAAATTTGAAGATCTAATATCTACATATGCTATCTTCTCAAACCACACTATTAAAAAAGAATTCACATTGCCATGTCTGCTAACTTCTACAAAATGGAATAATACAAACTGCAAATCACATTTATTCAATTTTATGTCTGTTTTCTATGTTAGCATGACTTAGATGATCATATCATTGCATCATTGCTTTACAGTCAGATGCCCGTTCTCTTGACAATCTTCATCTGTTTTTCAAGTAAGGAATTTTTTATTCCATGTCATTGGAGCCTCAAAACCAGAAGATGATTTGTTGATAAGGAAAATGATGACAACACGAGTACTTGTTGCTCAGTGAATTTTAGAGAAGTGAGAATGTAAACACACAGACAGACAGACAAACACACACAAACAAAAGGCTTATTTCTACCAAATTAACTCATAAAAATTTGGTAGATCCAGTGCTAATGCAGAAGACACTTGCTTTGCTCAAGGTGATATGCAGTGGGAAGTAAACTTCTTAATCACATGCCCATGTTTGCACTTCTGTGTACGTGTGTGTATGTAAATATATATATATATATATATATATATATATATATA
>NC_068983.1:60069713-60071386 GCF_001194135.2 Octopus bimaculoides | reverse complement strand
TATATATATATATATATATATATATATATATATGGTACAATGCAAGTAATTTCAGTGGGAGTGGGGTCAAGTCAACTGCATCATCCCCGTCCCTCCAGTACATGGCTAGTTCTTTATTTCATGCAAGGGTGTGTTAACATATATGTACACACACACGACTTGTTGTTTGAGGCGTTTTTGTCTTTTGGGAGTTTGAAGTGGTTAGGGTGTTGTACTCACAATTGCAAGATCGTGGGTTCAATTCCCAGACTTGGCAATGTATTGTGTTCTTGAGTAAAGCACTTCATTTCACATTCCTCTGCCATCATTTCGTCATCTGACATGTGGCACACAGTGCACCTGTACAGGTAATATTGATTTAATGGAGGGAGTGAGCTTATGTGTCCACAAACATTTGATCACTATAAACAAATTATCTGTGTTGTTGTTCGGTAATATATATATATATATATGCTAATGTTAGTTTTTATGTTTATTCATAATAAAAACAATTTTACATTATATCTGATGGGTTTCTTTATACTATTGTAAGGTACAAGTTTATTCTTAAACAAGTATATGGTTGATAGTGACTTTGAAATTTCGACCAGTTAAGCCACTCCTTATCATTTTTAAGTTTGCATTTTCCACAATACCTGCTGATCTTTTAGGGTGAATTCATACTTAAAACTTTGTCAAAATTGGCCAAAGTGTACATTTTCTCAAAGCTCAAGATCGATAATTATAATAATGCTTATATATCTGAGACAGTGTTGTTGTTACAATTACAAACGTCTTAGACTGCATTTAGAAGAAGATAATTCATCTAATTCTCAAAGAGTTATTCCTCAATACACCAACATATGTTCACAGCCAAGTTCTGTTCATTCCTTCTTTCTTTTCTACCACTGTTACAATTTTCTCTGTTTATCTGAACAAATAAGATGTGTACCATCACTAAAGCCCACTGACATCATCCCATTATTCTCAACCATTAAACCTATAATATCTCACTTCCAGATCCTGTTCTAAACAGTTTGAACAATCCTTCTTTCTCAAAATCACAATTCTTCTTGAATTTATCCCTCCCAACTTTTTTCCTTTAAATGTTGACCCAAAAGTGTTAAATATTTGGCATATATTCTCTCATTAATTCAGTACTGATTGAATAACCATTATCTTTAAGTTCCCATTAATTTTAACTTCATAATGTCATATGGTGATTACATTCTACTTATATTTTAACGTTCTACCAAAAATCCATCAATTTAATGAGAAATGTTTATATTGATGCATCTATCTGTCTCAGAGGCTACTTTTATGAGTGTATATATATATATATATATATATAATTATATTATAAGATCTGGTAATTAGTCATATATTAATATATTAATTAATATCGATTAATTATCAGGGGGCCAGCACATTTAAAGAATCAAAGAGATTCATAAATATTATCTGCAATCTCAGGGGATTAAGGTACATTTTAAAAATAACGTCGACCACTAACGTGGACAATTAATGCGCTAGAAATAGATCACATTTTGTGTCTATTAAGACCTAAAAAGTTTTCAACATGAAATATAGCAGCATACCAAAAACGTGAGCGGGCAAGACATTTAAAATCACCTAAAAAAATCATTATTAAACAGGAACCAGGTTTCGGATTTAACAAATTCTTACCATTTGTC
>NC_068983.1:60066145-60068550 GCF_001194135.2 Octopus bimaculoides | reverse complement strand
ATATATATATATATATATATATATATATAGTTTTTATCTGTTACATAGTTTTTATCTATTATCTCATACTGCAATAACATACTGCATTGCAGGTCTACAGAGTTTATGTACAAACTACAGTGTTGGAGTTATATTGATCTAACTGTGTCTTAGTAGTATTGCATTGTATTTGAGAGATACCTATATACACGCTGGTGTGTGTATACTGGAAAGATAATCATACACATGTCAGTAAACCTAGCAAGGGCTTGCAATGGCTCAGTAGATCAAGTGTTAACTTCTCCCTTAAAAAGCCATAAGTTCATATAGAGCAAGGGTGGAATTATAAAGCTCTCCAATCTCGATATCTGTGTTAACTTTGAGTGAAGCATAAGTTAGTGGTAGAGACACCAAACAAAGATGCAGAACAAGCAGTTTGGTTGTTTCATTCAACTGATCCCACTCACAGAAGACTGGAATGTAACCATGAATCTAGCACTTTTATAATACAGCTGAGATTATCTTACTGAGGATTAAGGCTTGGATGAGCATTTGTGAATGGTATGTTAGTGGAATAAATAGAATTATAATGTGAATGTTCAAGAAATAATCTGTCTTTTTGCAAACAAAGGTAAATAAATTCCCAATTGCTAGATTATTATTTCCTAGCTAAGGAAAGATAAGCAAAATGGCATAGTTACGAAGCAATATAATATCTATATCATGGGCACATGATATATGTGTATATATATAAATAAATAATACATTATCTGTATCATAGCCCTGAACCATTGACTAAGGAACTGTAAGCCCCTGAAGTGTACAAACAGCACGTTTTTAGAGTTATACTTTCTTACTACATTTTCCCCTGCATTCAATTGATGAAAAAAATGTAACAAATATTATGGAGAAAAAATATAAAAAATATAAAAGAATTAAAATGGATGTTCAAAACTTATTTCTTTGTAACTTGTAAGATTTTTGTATTCATATCTTTAGCATATTCTTCATGACATGCAAGAAACATCAGTCAAATATGAAGAATAGGCAACAGGCATTTGAAAGAAGACTGTAGTAGGATGGAGACGGTGGCAGAGGGAGACATGTATTTCATCTTTGCATTCATGGCAGTGAGTGGGGGATATTTTGAAGGGTATTTTTTATTATTTTTAGTTAAATGTTTTGCAATATTTATGACTACAGAAAGCAGTTGAAGGAATGAATTATTTCAAAAATGAAAGTATTCAACGATAAATTATATGGCTTCATGTAAATAGTTGTTCAATTCCTAAAACATTTTATTGTGGCACGTATTCAGTGGTTTGTTGAAAAGTTTTTGAGTTGAAATAACAACATTGCTTTTTTTTTCATAAATTTCTGTGTGTGCATGCGTGTGTTGTATATATATATATGTATATATGTATATTTATATATAGATATATGTGTGTATGTGTGTAGGTGTGAGTGTGCATGTATGTGTGTCTGTATGTGTTTTTTTTCTGTAATAAATTTATAGCCTTATCAAAGCTAAGCACTAGCCTTACGAATGGCTGCTGTTTTATGAAAGGATTATTTTCAATTTTGTTAAACATTTTTTAATTTTTTCAATTTTTTTTTCTTCTTTTTTTATCATTTCATCTCAGTGTATGATACTTCCTTTTAACAGAATCATTGCAGCCATCATTAATTCTTTTCCTTCATTGATTGAAATGAGACAAAATGGTGTGTAGTTCAAAAGAAAAAAAAAAAAAAAGCAAACAAACAAAAACTGCTACTGCTGCCTCCAGCTCAGCCCCACCACGACCACCACCTCTAACAGCAACAACAACAATATTGAATATAAAAGCAAAAGTGAAAAAAATAACACTGGCAAAATTCTATCTATGCATTCAATTTTCTATGTGGTGGTGCCACATATTCTTTAGAAGAATGCGGCATTGTATAATGTTTATAGTACTCGGTCTTTTCAGTAGATTTTGGTCTTGTTTTCTGCCATAAAACACACATGTATAAGTGTTTATTCATTAGCAAGATTTCAGCATTTTAACTCTCCACGTTATTTCACATTCGTTTTACTTTGTCAATACACATGCCTACATACATAAAAATGCACACACACACACATGTGTACCTACACTAAGAAGCCTAGTCTACATCTTTGGCATGAAATAATGAAAGACAAACTCAATTTAAGCAAACACAAAATGTTAGGATTCTATTGAGAGATCAATGAGAAGTCATTCACGTACGTTATTTGTGGAATGATACAGTAAATTTACAAGCCAACAAGTGGAAAAAAAAACTTTCTTAACATAGAATACATTGTGACTAGAATCAGTTATCAAGTGGAGTTTATAAGTCAAGATCCAACCATCCAATTAAAAAGTAGGTAACATGTGTTATACATACATTATATATATATATAT
>NC_068983.1:60065433-60066060 GCF_001194135.2 Octopus bimaculoides | reverse complement strand
TATATATATTTGTTTTTTCCAAATTTGTGTAAATGTGTATAGAATAATATATCAGTCAAAAAAGTTAAAACATGGTCTGGTTTCCATGTTTTTTTATTACGGTATTTTTAAAGAATATGAATATTTTTTACAACGTTGAAGTGTATTAAACATTAAAAAACTATTTTGTAATGTTCATAAAGTTCAATTAGTGCTTTCGTACGTTCGTAGCAATCATCAGATTTCAAAATGTATTTAACTGACAGCTGAGTTCTTGACAACTGTAGAAGGCTCCAACAAGCCAAATTTTTGGAATATGGTTTTATATATATATATATATATGGTGGACTATCCTGTTGATGATGGCAAAAGCTGAATGACCTGTACAAATGAATTGTTTTTAGTGATCTAATGTTCATGCCACACAAGCTCACTTTCTCCATCAAATCGATGTTGTTTGAACAGGTGTACTATGTGCCATGCATTAAGTGTCGAAGTGATCACAGGACAATGTGAGATGAAATGCTTTGCTCAAGAACACAACACGCACCTCCTGGTCTAAGAATTGAAACCACGATCTCGTGATTATGAGTCCAACACCCTAACCACAAGGCTATGCACCCTCATATGTGTGTGTGTGTATATATA
>NC_068983.1:60061486-60065358 GCF_001194135.2 Octopus bimaculoides | reverse complement strand
TATATATATATATATATATATATATATATGAGCGAGAGAGATACAGAGAGTGATAGAGGTAGAAAGAGAGAAAGAGTGAGATAAAAAAAGAGTGAAGTTTTGTGGCCTAATGGTTAGAGTGTAGCGCTGATGATCACCAGCTCATGGTTTCAGTTCCTGGAGCAGGTGGTGCAATGTGTAATTGAGTAAAACACTTCATTTCACATTACAACAGTTCACTCTGCTGTAAATGATTAATCCTGTGGTCAACTGGTGTCCTGTCCAGTGGAAATATTAGGAGCTTTGTTACTTATATGCCAAGGAAATCCAATAGTTGGCCCTACAAATCCAAGGCCTTGAGACAGTAATGTCCGGGGGATGCTGCTGCTGTTGCTGATGATTATTACATACATACATAGATACATACATACACACATACATACATACATATATGCATGCATGCATGCATACATACATACATACATACATACCCTGTTGTTGATGTTGAAATTCCAATGATGGAACCTTGGATCTAGGTTAGAAACCAGCTCTTTCTCTATTTGCAAGAAATCTTGAAATAAAACTGAACAATGGCATACATACATACATACATACACACACACACACACACACACACACACACACACACACACATATATATATATATATGGAATTAAATAAATGACAAATGAACAGGAAATTAAGCAATGAACTTCATTAGTTCACATCTGTTTCTGCTATAAGATGCAGTGCAGCCAGAGCTGAGTGCTTGTGCATCACCTTATAGCTGCCTAATCTTCAGAAATTAAGTGCAAATTTATGTGGGAAAGCACTCATTTCTATGGAAAACAATAAATTATAGATCAAAATGACATCCCAACCACATAGTTTCAAGTTTAGTCCCACCGCATGACTCCTTTGGCAAGTGTCTTCTGCTATAGCCTCAGACCAACCAATGCCTTGTCAGTGGATTTAGTAGAAAGAAGGTGAAAGAAGCATCTCTCTCTCGCACACACACATATATATATAAATAACATATAAACAGAAAAGCATAAATTTCACATAGAGCTCATACTTTAATTGTATTCAAAGTATGCATGTATGTATGTGTGTGTAGATGTCTATATGTATGTTCTCTTCTGCTTTTAATTATTTAAATTCTTCCTCTGATGAAAGAGGTGGTTTTGTTACAAAGGTACAAAGCTCCATTATTGAAAAATGTCGATAACAAAAACAGTGTCACACCTGTGAAAATTTTTTTTACTGTTCCTGTTACAAATTGTATTTGTAATGTGAGTTGGTTGGTTGATTGTATGTATGTATGTGTGTGTGTGTGTGTGTGTGTGTGTCCCCCCCTTTTTTGCCATTGCATGGTAGTTGTAAATGAGTATCACTGTCATACAAGCAACATAATTCATTTCCAGTCTCCTGCACAAATGTGTCTGGCCATGGGGAAATATTATTGCCTTGTTATAAGACAGCAAGCTGGCAGAGCCATTAGCACTCTGGCCAAAATGCTTAGCATTTCGTCTGTCTTTATATTCAGAGTTCAAATTCTATGGAGATTGACTTTACCTTTCATCTCTTTTGGATCAATAAAATAAGTACCAGTTGAGTAGGGGGTCAATGGAATCGATTGCACCCTCCTCTAAAATTGTTGGTCTTGCACCAAAATTTGAAGCCTTGTTTGGAAACAAGTGAAGGTTAAAAATAGGAAGAGCTTAGTGGGTGTTTAGCCCACCAAATTTAATATAATGTTCGGTCATTCCTTGATAGCTGTTAGAATCAATCTGGTGAAGAACAACAACAACTCGTGTGAGATTGTGAAGACTTCCTGTACATGAGGAATTTATCCCGATATGGGATGAGAGCATTTACACAGCGTGTACATTATTATTCAATAGAACAGAATGGTATTTGAATAAGGGAAAGTTTTGTCTTGCCATATTCCATGACTGGTAAAGGGGATTGAAAAATATTCAATCAACAAGAAGTCTCATAGCAGGTACAGGGATGGGGAACCATAGCTAGTCACAGGCAGTATGCGAGAAAAAGAGAATGTTACCTGTCCATGTATGTCTTTTTTATCTAGGTAACGAGCACCACCTAGTTGACAAATGAACGGGAAATTAAGCAATGAACTTCATGCAACAGGGAGATAATTATAGATGACTCCCATTGAAACATGATGTCACTGATTCAAATGAGATTGCCTACAAGGGTATGCAGCCATAGAAATCTGCCACAAGAAATTCTGTCTGTAAGGAAAAGTGGATGTTAAAACAATGATGATGATGATGATGATATCCAAAATTTTACTTGACCATCAAACCCCTTACTCCTAAAAGCTGTGTCTTTATTATGATTATTTTACTGTTTTTATGACATTTCCCATTCATTCTATGTTTCCTAGTTCTAACTCCAACCTTGCTGGTTGCATAGCAACCATCGAGTTTCCAAAAATTCAGATTCACTTCTACATGTTAGAACTTCTGACATCCAACAGAGTTTTTGATGATGTTTGGCATGAGAATTTTCAGCCAAATCCATCTGTCAGGATTAATTCATCTGGTTTCTTCATTGGAGCACTAACTAAAAGCATGCATAGAATACTGTCTATGCGTGTGCATCTCTCTTTTTCCTCCTCCTCCTCCTCCTCCTGCATCACCTCTCATTCTCTCTCTCTCACACACACTTTCACACATGAACATGCTATATATATATATATATATATATATATATATATATATATATATATATATATATATATATATATATATACACACACACATACATTCAATAAATTGAATTGGATGTATATTTGCACATGAAAGGAAATAAAAAAAAAGTAGTATCATTTACGGTAGAGTTCCCGTTTACCAATGTATACTGCTTATCATATAAACATTTTCAAGCTGAAAATTTCCCAGAATTTGGGAAAATTTTCAGACTATTTCACGATAAATTAAATTTGATATCTATATTTTTTCTGCAAGGATATTTTGGTTGAAAAAAAAATTTTAAGCTTAACTAGATAATATATAATATCTGATTGGATATTTTTTTCTTTGAAGTTCAAATTTTAACAATCTTCAATTTGATTTTTATACAGCTGGGACAGGGTTTCTTAACCCTGGGTACATTTATTCCTCTAGGGGTATGTAACAGATAATATGAGGGTATATGAGGTTAGCAAAGGCAGTGGAATTTTGAAGTAATCACAACCAAATGTGATTTGTGTGTCCTTTACTGTTTTCATTCATTTATTGTTGTAAATAAGGGTTTTCAGTAATGTTTATAAGTAATAAGACATATTTCCTGTCAGACTGTCAACTGAGAATGATAGGTGGGTGTTCCTTTCTGCAATTGTTCTGGGAAATGACATGTTAGAAAGAGCCAAAATAATCTATCTCATTAAAAATGTAACATCTCATTATATATAATTGATTTCTTATACAAGCACAAGGACAGAAATTATTGGTGGGGTGGAAAATAAGCGTCAGTTATATCATTGACCTGAGTATTTGACTGGTACTTAATATTCCTTTCTACTAGAGGTAGTCGATAGCTTCCGCTATCTGGGCGACCAAGTTAGTAGTGGGGGTGGGTGCGCTGAAAGTGTAGCTGCTAGAATAAGAATAGCCTGGGCAAAGTTTAGAGAGCTCTTACCCCTGCTGGCGACAAAGGGACTCTCACTCAGAGTAAAAGGCAGACTGTATGACGCATGCGTACGAACAACCATGCTACATGGCAGTGAAACATGGGCTGTAACTGCTGAGGACATACGTAAGCTCGCAAGGAATGAAGCCAGTATGCTCCGTTGGATGTGTAATGTCAATGTGAATACCCGTCAGAGTGTAAGTATCTTGAGAGAAAAGCTGAACATTAGAAGC
>NC_068983.1:60047671-60061175 GCF_001194135.2 Octopus bimaculoides | reverse complement strand
GCCTGACTGGCTCCTGTAGGATTTTCGAGCGAGATCGTTGCCAGTGCCCCTGGACTGGCTTGTGCGGGTGGCACATAAAAGACACCATTTCGAGCGTGGCCGTTTTCGTGCGGGTGACACGTAAAAGCACCCACTACACTCTCTGAGTGGTTGGCGTTAGGAAGGGCATCCAGCTGTAGAAACTCTGCCAAATCAGACTGGAGCCTGGTGTTGCCATCCGGTTTCACCAGTCCTCAGTCAAATCGTCCAACCCATGCTAGCATGGAAAGCGGACGTTAAACGATGATGATGATGATGACTATAGGCACAAAGCTGGAAATTTTGGGGGTGGGAGCTGGTCGATTACATCAACCCTAGTGCACAACCAGTGGAATTTGAACCCAACACTTCTTAATATTATTGACATTGGGAAACTGAAAAGCAAAGCAAAACATAGCTAGATTTGAATGATTTCAATTAAATTAAATTAAATTAATAACAGATAATCCTTATCATGTGATGAGTCGAGGATTCATCTGGCATATGTTCTATGGTATCCAATCATTTTAGCTTGTTCTATTTTATCTATAGGGGTCAGTGAAAATTACACAAAACAATGCATTCAAATCTTTATGACCTCAAACCAAAAATATTCTGGAACCTCAACCAATCCTTCATGCAGCTCAATATTTTAATACATCAAGATAGCAGGCTGGCTGAATTGTTAGCAAGCTGGGCAAAATGTTTTGTGGTATTTTGTCTATTTTTTATGTTCTGAGTTCCAATTCTGCTGAGGTCGACTTTGCCTTTCATCCCTTTTTGGGTCGATGAAATAAGTACCAGTTGAGCACTGGGGTTGATGTAATCGACTTATCCCCTCCTATGAAATTGCTGGTCTTGTGCCAAAATTTTGAAGCCGATATTCTAATACCTTCAATGGTGTTACTGAAAATGTTCAATTAATCGTTGTTGCTGCTGTTGTTATTTAGTCAAAGGTCAGTCTTGATTGAACAAACCTCTATGCAAAGACATTCCAGTCATGACCATATCTTATTTTTCAGGTACAGGCAGATGATAAGGTAAAATTCAAAGGGGATTTAGCTCTGGTTTTTAACAAGTTAAGCTACAACTCATTGTGTTGGATAATATCAATAACAATTTCATTGACATATATATATATATATATATATATATATAGAGAGAGAGAGAGAGAGAGAGAGAGAGAGAGAGAGCGAGTTTCATTATGGTTCCATCTATATCTTAGACACATTACAAGAATCACTCCAGTATTTCACTTTTACATTATTTTATTGATCCCCCGCCAGTCAGATTTGAACACAGAACATAAAGGACCATAACTAAAAACTGCTGACATTTTCTCAACCAATTCACTGCTTTAAAATATTTGAATTATTTAACATTGTCTGCCCCAAGTTATTATGTATTTGTTGCTACAAGACAACAACAGCATTTATTTTTATATTTTATATAAAATTAACAGTTTTCTTCTTCTTCCTTTCATAATAAATGTTAGTTTAGTAGTTTTCTATTTAGAAATGTGTTCACTTTCTTCCCTTGATCTCTTAATAGTTATCATAAAGCCCGTTCTGGAATTCACAAACTTATGCATTCATTAATTCTTTTATTTGAAAGCTTCCTGAAAACTTTACATTCTCTTAGTTGCTGTTCTTTTTTGTTTGTTTATTGAATCTTTTATACAGTTTGGTTTGGGTTTACCATGAATTATGATTTTCATTTAATCAAGAAATTTTTCAAATGTAATTATGTTATTTTGTAATAATTGCATTATTACTAAAACTATTGTATTCTATGTGTCATTTGACATTTACACACACGTGTGTGTATATGAGAATATGTATTTCTATCTATGTATGCGTGTGTGTATGTACATATATATATCTATATGAGCATATGTATATATAGCTATCTATATGTACATGTATATATGTATATATATATATATATATATATATATATATGTATGAATACATACATATATAAATACACACACACACATACACACATATATATAGAGAGAAAGAAAGAGAGTGAGAGAGTGAGAAGGAGGGAGACACACTCACACGATATGCATCCACATTAATTGTTATTACTGAAAACTTTGGTTGCAGTGTACATTGTGTTTGTATACACAATGACAATACATTCAACTCCATTGAATATCACATTGAAAATATCTTTTCTATCTCATGACATGATGTGACTTTCATTATTCTTAAAGAAAGGAAATTCAATGCAATTCAAAGAATTATAATTCCTTACCATAACATTTACGAATTTACTAATATTTACCAGTATATTCATTTAGAATGAATCCTCAATTCCTTATAATTACCAAAAACTGACAAAACCATAAGAGTCCAATTATCTTCGAGGATTGTAACAAATTAGAGCAGATTACATGATTGATAGTTACTTTGCTTACAACTTAATTACACATCGCAACAGACACCAATAAGCAAAGCCAAAACCACTATCACTAGTCATCAATTGGAAGTAGAAGTTGGGAGGAAAACACAGACATCAATCTGGATCAAATTACAAAACCAATTCCAAATTCTCTTCTGTTATTTTTTTCTTCATTTCTAGAAAGATAATCCTCCATACACTATTTTATCAAGTTGATAACTGTGTGTGTGCATGTGTGTGTGGATTAGATTTCCAATAACACAGCTAGCTATATAAATATTCTCTGTATGAGACCCACCAATACTATCCAATGGAGTGTTTGTTTAACATGTAGATCTTTATTATTATTTGAATAGTAGAAACTGCAGAGACTATTTTTGTAGCAGTTGTCCTTTCTGTTATTAAAGCTTAGAAGAAATTATAGCAGTGTAGTTGGTTCCCACTGAGACTAAATTAAAACTGTTGCACTCTTATTTTGCTCATGCTACAGTTTTGGTTAAAGTACTCCACCAACAATAATTCATACTGTATCAGTTAGAATGTGTTGTGATATTTGTTCTGATACTCTGCATCTTGAGTTCAAATTCCATGAAGATCTATTTTGCTTTTTATCCTTTCAGGGTTGATAAATAAAAAGCCTAACACATTGCAATTCAAAGGAAGAATTACACCAAAGCAGTTTCCAATTACCTTCTCCCAATCTTGCAAGGATATTGCAAATCAGCTCAGCAAGTTAACAGAGCATTTGTAAAATTTACAAGACTTTTCTATTTGCAGCCATGAATTAAACAATTCTAAGGTATTCATTTCAATCTAAACAGAAACAGTTGTGAGTTAAGTGACTTGGAGATGACCACAGACTATGATGCTTCATTGGTGACAAAAAATGGTTCAGTTATATCTTAAGTGGTATTAAGTACCCTACCATTGATCTGCTAATTGGTATTCAGCACTGCAAAGCCTTGGTTGTGCACTCTCTTGCTTTTGTTATAAATGAAAAAATGCAAGACTTAAGAAAAAACTCACATTTATTAATGCTTCAGCAGAGTTGGGGCCGTTAGAATTCTTTGGATGGCATTCAGCTTGATAGTCCGTGATGGTAAAACTGTGAAAGAAAATAGTAGTTAAAATAAGTCATGTCATAAACATTGCATGTATATACAGAAGCAGGGATGTTCAATCTGCTGCTAGCAATAGCAGTTAAAACTCCTGCATATCACACCTTATTATCACAGAAAAGGAAACTTATTTTGGATAATGTAGTCCTAGATATAGTGTCTATGAAAATGGTAGTCAGAATAATTCATATGCATGGCATTTTGGTTTAGTGTCTTGTATGATAACTCTGGGCTGACAAAAGCCTTGTGAATGAATTAAGTAGATGGAAACTGAAAGAAACTTGTCATATATGTGTGTGTGTGTGTATACACGTATATGCACATGATATGAGTGTTTCTGGCATCCTCTATTTCCTGTTTGTGAAAACATATCAAGTCATGGGGAAATATTATCATACTTGAAGACAGGTGAATAAACAGCTAAACCATCAACAAAACTCTAATTGTCAAACCATAGAATTACAAATTACAGAATTTTGCACAGTATAATTAGGGTTTGAATAAATTTGTAAATTGAAATTAAATTTATTCTGTTTCTTTTAATTTTCATTTCAGATTTATGTTTGTTTTTTTGTTTTTTTTTTCAGTTTTCTTTTTCTCTTTTATTAAAATTCAAAATTGCATTTTACTTTTTATTGAATTATTTACAAAAAATATTCAAATGAAATTTCAATTAATTATAGCATTTCATACACATATATCTATATATTTCTCTCTCTCTCTTTCCCTCTCTCTCTTTCTCTCTCTCTCTTTCTCTCTCTCTCTCTCTCTCTCTCTCTCTCTCTCTATATATATATATATATATATATATATATACAAGGTGTGTAAGGTATTTGAGGACATACCTTTTTAGGGTCATTGCTGCATATTTTCCTAACTGTTATAATCTTTGTTTCAGAAATTAATAATGGCAGACACTCGGCTTACTCAAGAAATGGAGAAGCATGCTGTTATTGTGGTTATAAAGGCTGAACATAGCAATTTAGAAATATCTCAATCTTTAAAAGTTGCCAGATCTTTCGCCTACAAAGTTTGTAAGGAGCTAGAGACTGAAGACGGAAACATATCACCAGTGAAGAAACATAAAAAGGATTCTAAATGCTCTGAAAGCATCAGAACACCTGAATTTATCCAGCAAGTTCAACAGACCATTGATTATAATCCCAGAAAGTTCATGAGGTCAATTGCAAAAGATTTTTATGTCTCAAAAGGAACAGCCAGAAATGTTGTCCATGAAGACATCAGATATAAGTCTTATATGATAAGGAAAGGTCAATTTGTCAGAAAAAGCAAAAAACAAATCACTACATCAAATCTGAAAGGCTCTTAAACAAACTGAAAAATCCAGCAGAAGAAGATTTGATTTGGTTTTTCTCAAACAAGAAAAACTTCGACCAAAATCAAAAAGTTAACAGAAGAAATGACAGATGCTTATGAGCTGACCCTTCTGAAGTTCCAAGTGTTATGCATACAAAATTTCCTGTGACTGTCATAGTTTTAGGGGTTGTCAGCAATGAAGGACATGTGATGCTTCCTTACTTCTTTCTACAAGGCCTTAGAGTTAACTCTGCCACCTACATTGAGGTCCTGGAAATAATTGTTAAGCCCTGGATAAACAGTGTATGCAATGGAAGGCCATATGTGTTTCAGTAAGACTCTGCACTATCACACATGGCTCTAGTAACACAGGAATGGATGGCTGAAAATTTTCATCACCACATAACCCTTAACATTTGGCCTCCTAATTCCCCAGATCTTAATCCATTGGACTATTACATGTGGAGCGTTGTTGAAAGAGAGGTCAATGAACTCGCCCATAACACCAAATATTCTTTGAAAGCTGTCATAATTAGAGTAATGTCCAAAATAAATTAGGACCACTTGATTCGAGCATGTAGATGATTTAGATCTCATATAGAAGCAGTTGTTGAAGCTGAAGGTGGCATTATTGAATAACATTATAGAAAAGAAGGTTTATTTTTATCCTCATTGCATTTTTTGATAAATAAAGTTATCTGTTATTATACATCTGTTTTTTTTATGAACATAAATCTGTCCTCAAATATCTTACGCACCCTGTATAATGTATGTGTAGGCATGGGTATATGTATATGCATACGTACATATATATATATATATACATATACAAGGGGTGAACTATCATACAAGACACTAAACCAAGATGCCATGCATATGTCACATGGTGACTGTCTAATTGAGAGGTTTGTTCTTTTCTCTCTCAATTTTTTCTCTTCTTGTCTATTCTCTCTAATTTTCCAGCATGTAAACCGTTTGTTTTTACCTCATCTTCATGCTTTTTATATTTTCATACTCTATATGTGTGTATATATGTATACATACATAAATACATAGATACACACACACACACACATACACACACACACACACACACACACACACACATACACACACATGTATATATTTTTATCTGTAGTGAAGAATGACCTCTGGATGTTGGCCTGATAATGTTGGCATTAGTAAGACCATCCATCCATATAAACCATACCAAAGCAGACATTGGAGCTTAGTACAGCTCTGTGGCTTGCTAGCCCTGTTAAACCACCCAACCCATGCTAGCAAGAAAAACAAATGCTAAATGATGATGATGCTGCTGCTGATGATGATGATAATATATATATATATATATATATATATATATATATATATATACACAACAATTTTCTTTGAGGTTCTATCTTGAAAAATCTATGTATTTTATATAGTTTTATATGAAAATTAACTTACTTTGGCTTATTTAGAAAATTTTCATTTCCATTTTTTTAAACACTTTGTTTATTTTATTTATAACTTTGCTAAATTATTTCATAAATTAAACAGTAATATGGAACTGCAGTGTCCGATATCAAAGCAACATTGATATTTGAACATTACTTACTTGTTGTATACCCGTCTGTTCCAGAGGTCTTCCATCACGATTGGTTCAAAAGTATTTCCCAGAAATAGACCTACCTGAAATAAGGTATGGACAGTCATCAGAAATGATAAAACAGTTGGTGTGTTAGCTGTAACTTAATTAACACATAACTAGTGTAATAGAGAAATATCTGTATATCTTATTAATGAATGAGTTGAGACATAACTTGATGCTTGTTAAAACACTGTTGATGCAACCTAATTTGACCCAAATCATTATTCATTACAAACTGTTTTTGTTATACATTTCTAACAGGTCAGTTTTACTTAGGTTTATCATAGATTTTGTATGCTTAATGGTTTAACCCTTTAGTATTGAAACCAACCAAAATATTCTACCTTTTTTACATTCAAACTGAATAGATCCAGACTCACTCACCTATCCTACAATAAACAATCACATCGTTGAAATCTCAAAGCTATGAGATAATGCATGATTAATTCAAAACAGTGAGAATAAACAAGCATTACATTTGACAGTAATCTAAATGCTAAAGGGTTAAACACACTTTTCCTGGAACAGTGAATTTGCATGATACACATACATACCATCTCTTACTCTCACCTACACTCCTGCAACCTCTTCTCACCCACACTTTCTATTTTCTTATCCTCACTCATGTCTACTCATCTCAGACCTTGAGGGTCCACTCTGACACTTCACCTTTCCAGCTTCATCCTCATCACTTCCATCCTCTCTTCTGTAATGTAGATCCTTTACAGCAAGAAACCTGTTCTGTTTTGTCCCTTTCTCTTTTATATTACCCACCACCCATCTCCTAGCCTCTTTTTCTACCGTAGTTTAACTCAGTTGAGGAGGATCTTGGTTTTGAAAACTTCATGGTGACCTCACTAATGCTGGTGCCAGGGAAAAGTACTCAGTACTCTCTGTAGAGTGGATGGAATTAAGAAAGGCATCCAGCCATAGAAATCATGCCAAGGCAGACAATGAAGTACAATGCACAGCTCTCATTGCCATTGTGACACACAAACCACCACACCACAGCAAGGACTGATCTTGTGGTGGCACTTAAATCCATTGCACAATAATAATACCTCACACCCAAACTGGCAGGAAGCTGTCTTTTTTTGTGTCAAAAATAATGCAATATAAGAAGACATAAGATTTATCCAAAACCTCACCTTATTAGAGCTACCAATATCTTTAATGACAATATTATTGAAAGCATGTACTGATATGTCATCTAAATATGAAGAATAATAACTGCTGGATCAATTAATAAAAAAGTCAATAATATGTATATCCATTCATAACATGTTTCAGCAGATTTGAATGCAAATATGACTAATCATTTTTGTATTTCACCTTCAGAGAGCAACATCTTTCAATCAATGTGTGTTGACAGCACACTTAATTCATTGATGTTAAGTGACTTTGAGACATTGTGCTGTTTCAACCTCATTGTGTCTCTTCAGTCAAATCACTTCCTTGGCAAAATGCAACAATGAGTAGTATATTCACATCATTGTATACACACTGTTATACATGCTCATTATATTCTATAATAATAAATTGATTTGAGTAACAAAATAAGAATTTATTAGTACTGACCGTGGTTTTTGTGCTGGAAGTTATGATGATACCATTATGGTCAATCACAAATACTGTGTAGTTTGACTGGAATAGACAAAACAAATTAAATTGGAAACAGCTTGAAAAGAACAAGAAAAAAACCCCCCAAAATACTTTGTTCAATTATCTGTCATATGATATAGAACAAATGGTAACATATAAAGACACAAAATAATCATGATAAAAGTGTAGAATAATATCAGACTCTGTAGTTAAGAAGCTTGCTTCCCAACTATATGTTTTTGGGTTCAGTCCCACTGTATGGTATCTTGGGTAAGGTGTCTTTTGCAATAGCCCCAGGCTGATCAAAGCCTTATCAGTGGATTTGGTAAATGAAAATTGAAAGAAAGCTGTCACATATACATATACACATGTAAATGTTGAATGATGAAAATGAGTGCTCAACACTGCATTGGTGGATATAATTTCTTTACTTGTGAATCAAGGCCACCATTGGTTTCATGTTAAGAAAAGTAGGAAAATATCCTAGTGTTTTAACAATTTTTCCAGCCGATCACACAGAGAAAAGTGTTCGCCTCCATTTTATATATGTATTTATATATATACATGTATTTGTACACATGTGTCTCCATTTTATATATATACGTATTTATACACATGTGTGCCTCCATTTTATATATATATGTATTTATACACATGTGTGTCTCCATTTTATATATATATGTATTTATACACATGTGTGTGTGAGAGTGTATGTGTGCATGCTTGTGTGTACTCATCTTGACATCAAGTTATGGCTGCAAACGAGCATTACCATCATACAAACAATGCTGCTTATTTCCAGTCTCCCATCAAAACATGTCTGGCCAATGGCAAATATTACTTTGCTTAGAAACAAGTGAGGGTTGGTAACAGGAAGGGCATCCAGTCACAAAAAAACTCAGTGAATTCCATCTGACTCATGCGAGCATTGATATGTAGGTGTCAAAATGATGGTGGCGATGAGTGATGTCCAAAGAACAGTAAATTGAAATGCTTAAGATCATACCAGTAATGAAGTTTTCAGTTGTGCAACTATGCTCACCTTTCTGTTTTAAAGCCTAACATTTTAAGCATTACGGAAAATAAATGTTGCAGTTTTTGATGCCTAATTCTTGGAAAATTCCTGATAATGTATGACTAGACTGCATGCATATATACATACATACGTATGTACATATATACAAATATATATACATATGTATGTACATAGATACATACATATATGCAAGAATACATATATACATACATGACTTACATACGACATATATGCATACATTCATACACACATGTATGCATGCATGCACACAAACACACACACACACATATGGAAATATAAAATTTGTAAAACTTTCCAGAATTTTTATATTTAAGTATGTAAGCACATATCTAGACATGCAGCTATATGCATGAGAATACATACATAAAAACAAAACGTACAGATCTGCACATGCACTGAATCCAAATATTTCACGCATACACAAAAACATGTACAAATACATGGTTGATGTTGCTGAAATTCCAATGAAGGAGTCTTGGATCTAGGTTAGAAATTGGCTCTTTCTCTATTGGCATATATGACATAAATACATAGATGACAGCCATATATATATGACAAACCCTGAATGAGCAAACATAATAAAAGCATTCGTGCCATCTTTATTTCAGGCCTATGTTTATCTAAGATTATGTTATCTAATGTGCTCCTTATTTTTTATTTAAAAGTAGGTAGGATATGGTTTGAGGAGAGAGGTTTAGCTGCTATTCTTAGTAGGTTGCACAACCATGTAGAAGCTTCTGTTGTTGACTCAATCTTCTGTTCAATACAGTTGTGCAAAGTTTATCTAAATATAATCTGTGATTGTGTTGTGTGAGTGTGTGCTTCTATATGTGTGTGTATGAGTGTGTGTGTGTGTGTGTGTGTGTGTGTGTGTGTGCACATCTGCATGTGAATGTATGTATAAATGCTTGTGTGTGTATATGTGTGTTTATGTATGTGTATCAGTTTGTGTGTTTTGTTCTGTGTGAGTGTATGCATAAATGTCAATGCATGTTAATATGTGTGGCTGTATGAGTGTATGTGTGTGCATATATATCTGTGCATATCTATGTGCACATGTATGTATGTCAGTGTATATATGCATGTGTATGTATATGCCTCTATGTGTATGTGTGTGTGTGTGTGTGTGTGTGCATGTCTAATTGCCAGGATTTTCTACTTTTCGTTTTTCTTTACTCATTTCTTTCTTCCCACTTCACTTTTCTTCTTACATCTACAACTGAAATCAATACTAATCTATTGATTTCTTTATTGAAGCAGTTTAAAGTAGTAGATCAATCGATTTGTGATTTCTTCAACCTCTCCTTCTAACAGCCTAATCAGTCAGAAGTCACCAACATCCAGCTTTAGGCAGAAGATGCATGCATGCACAACAATAACAACAACATGCACAGACATATTGCAGTGGAGTAAAGTGGAAAGCTAGCATGCTTAATGTAGTGATCCAATAACTTTCGATTCATTAAAATCACACCCTTAATGAGGAGAACAATTATTATCTATCAATTATTTTTTTACTAGCAGGGTCTGTGGGGTTGTGTTGCTCAATTTTCCAAGTTGGATCTTGCATACTGTGTTTTCTTCTCTGAGGATCCAACTAGCATGATGGCTCAGGTTGGTTGACCACACAGTCATAGTGAATGAGGAAGTATTTCACAGAGATGGGAACTGATTGGGACACAGCTTGGAAGCTTGCCTGAGATGAACCCAAGCAAATACTGGCAGCTGGTGGATGCAGTGATACTCTGTAATGGTGCATGCCCCCATACCTTACCTGATCCAGGCCTGGAGGAAAGGGCAGTGCCCACAGATTTCACAAGCCCTCATCTTTAGACTGGTGAGATTGAGGTCATTAATGTTCCTTTTGAACCTTTGTAAGTCAATCTCTGAGGGAAAGACATGAATAAAGAGGGAATTTCAGAGGGAGAAAGGTTGTGGGAAGGAAGGATTGCGTGTAATAATGTGTGCGCGAACATAGGATGAATGAATTGGACACAACAAGGGTGATGGGAAGTGATAAGTACAATGGAAGTGCTTGAATGGAGTTGGCATGAACCTAGCCAGCTCCAATGAGTAGAGACCGTTATAATAGTGAAAGTGAAACTAGTGAGAGGAGACAGCATGCCTGCAAGCTAAATGGAGGAGTATGTCTGTGAGTGAGTTTATGTTAATCAGTTGAGTGCTTCTGTTCTGGAACTTGTGAAGGCTGTATCAATATGGAGGGGTGCAATAAATTAAAAGAATGACAATAGAAAAATCTTTACAGGCGCCTTGTGTGTAGAAACTTAACAGAGAAGTGGGGCTAGCATACTTCATGTCGTAAGAGTCAAGAATTTTTAATTAATTAAAAATAAATTATGTGTTCAGATTCCAATAAATGAATAAATAAATAAATGACTGTTGAACATGCACAAAGTTGTTTAGTTTCTATTATAGCAGTTGTGCAAAATATATTGATGTTAAACAATGATGATGATGATGGTGGTGGTGATGGTGGTAGTGGTGATGATGATGATGATGATGATCATGACGATGGTGTAATGATGATGATGTTAACAAAGTTGAATTTTGTAAAAAAAATATATATATAAATATATAAAAAGGTGGCGATATAATTTTTTGAGACTGTTTAAAAATAACCGTAGATAATTATTTAAATCATGGATCAAATGAGAAACTAATTACTGCACTAGATAATTATCATAAATCTAAAAAAGACAAAAAATGGGAGAAAGAATAAATCATATAAAAATATGAAACAATTACAATTTATCATGGAATATTAAATGAAAACAGAGTAGATTGATCTAAATGTGGTGGAGCAATTAGTGTAAAAGGAGAAAACAAAAAAAAAAATCAATGTCTCTATTAAGACAAGTTTATAATATGAACATTTACAAAGGAGTGACCACAGGTCTGAAAGGTTTTAAATATATAAACTCCATAATTACTGGAAACTAATTATCTAGGCAACTAATGAGCTTCTGTGCCAGCATTTCTCAACCACCTCCTTTTTGTTCCATGCCAGTTTGACTTTCAAAAAAAGTCAGACACCCTACTGCAAATGAACAAAGTTAGTTTATAGCATTGGCTGTGTGGTTAAGTAGTGCACTTTCAAAGTACATGGCTTCAGGTTCAGTTTCACGGTGTGGGACCTTGGGTAAGTGTTTTCTACTATAGCGTCATTCCAACTAAAACCTTGTGAGTGGATTTAATAGTTGGAAAGGTTTAGGATTAAGTGTTTATCAAACTTTTTAATAATCTGGTTGTTCTGCATCCACAGTTTTGCCATAAATGTTCCTTAGAGCTCACTGTAACCATCTTAAATAAAGATTAACCCTTTTGTTGCTACGCTTTGGTCAAAATACACTAATCTATATTTCAATTAATTCTGAACATTGTTGTTATTAACCTGGGGTTTGGAACAAAAAATAAACATGAAGTTTTGATGGTAGCCTTTTTTAAAATTTAGATCCCTTTAAAACAGGCAGTTTGTATCATAGATCTAGGAGTGGTTCCAGGCAGATTTGGTATTTAAGAGAAGATAAAAAGAAAACAAACAAGAAGCAGAAACAAAAACAAAGAAGTGAACTCACATTGTCACCGTTGTAGATGGAACAGTACTTCCCATTTGGACAACCAAACGTTTCACTGACGAGTTCATCAAATTTATAGAAAGACATTTGATAACCAGATACACCTGCCACAGTGTAATTCTGACGATCTCCTCCACCAGCACACTTAAGAACAGGAACGCTCACAGTTATTGCTGTTGTGTTTAAGTCTAGAAATTTAAGCCTATCTATATAAAATAATAAATAGATAAAAGCGATTTATGTATGGAATAAAGATTAATCAAGTTTTATATTAATTTCTTTTTATTTTTTGCCCAACAACAACAACAACCCCAAATGAAACAAAAATATTTTTATTATTACATATGTTTAATAACACTGCTGTCATTTGTGGAATGCTCTGCAAATGACAGATAGGAGAAGGAAGTAAGTCTGTGAAGTGATGGAGTGAATCCTCATCACACACACATGCACATGGATACACACCCATACATACGCACACACACACATGATTCATGATAAATTACAGGACTCAGTATACAAATGGCTGTCAAGTATTCTTCAATACCTTACTACTGAAAGGCTTGGTTTACCAGCTGATTATTGGAAATGAGCAATTCGGAATACTGGAAATCAGAGCTTTTCAGTTATAATATGTGTATATATTTATATGTATGTATATTTGTCTGTCTGTCTATGCATACATGCATATACACACACACACACACACACACACACACACACACACACATATATGTATATATATATATATATA
>NC_068983.1:60047359-60047661 GCF_001194135.2 Octopus bimaculoides | reverse complement strand
TATATATATATATATATACACACACATACACACACACACACACACACACACACACACATACATACATATATATATAGATAGATATATAGATAAAAATATACATGCATATAAATATATATACATACATACAAACACACACACACACACAAAATAGATTTTATCGGAATGCCATTATATTCATTTTGCTCACAAACAACAAAACTTGAAGTTATTTTGTTTCCAATTTTTGTCAACCTTTTTCTACAATAAATGTCTAATATTTTAATATTCACTTCCAAAAAAAAAAAAAAAAAAAAAAAAAA
>NC_068983.1:60044856-60046555 GCF_001194135.2 Octopus bimaculoides | reverse complement strand
TATATATATATATATATATATATATATATATATATATTACCAAAATGTTCTAGTAAACAAGAAAATAGACAAGACCCTTTAGATAAATGGCCCTGGTAAGTGTATAGGAAAGTTATAGGCAGGGATCCCATGTGGTGTACCCAGTGCAAACTGTGGACATGTAAGAGGTGCTGTGGAATCACAAGAAGGTTAATGGAGAAAGTACTATCCATGTGTGGATGATGCACAGGAGCCATAAAGATTATAGATACATGGGAAATTGATTTTCTCAAATATTCTGGAGGCTCTCTTGAGGTAATAGATAATTTTTGTTAACCTAGGTGAACTAATTAATTGTGGAGGAGGATGTTCTGAAAGCGTAGTCTTTAGAGTAAGAATAGAATGGAGAAAATTCAGACAGCTTTTATCTCCCTTGGCAACAAAATCTCTCTCTCTCTCTCTGTCTGTGTCTCTTTGATGGAAAGGAAGATTGTATGATGCCTGAGTAGAAACAGCAATGCTACATAGTAGTGTGATGCAGGCATGTGCAGGTAGTGTGACTCAGGCATGCAAAAGATGTGAAGACTTGAGAGGAATGAAGCTAGTATGCTCCATTGGATGTACGATGTCAGTGTGTATGTATAAGAAAGTGCTAATGTATTGAGAGAAAAGTTAGGCATAAGAAGAATTAGATGTAGTGTGCAAGAAAGAAGACTGTGCTGGTTTGATCATGTGATGTGTATGAATGAGGACAGTCACATGAAGAAGTGCTGACCAGTGAAAGTGGATGGAACTTGTGGAAGAAGGAGAGTCAGGAAGACAGAGGACGAAGTAGTGAAGGCCAATTTCAAGATGCTGAGCCTTATGGGGGGAGATGAAAAAGGGTCAAGATGATTGGTACTTTGCAGTGCTTGAGAAAACCTGGCTTCATAGTTGAAAAGATATCCTAAAATCACTTTAGTAATGCTTGTACATGTAGGGTTCTGCCGTACCTCCACTTTCTCTGTCCTGCCAAGCATTTCCCCCACATCTCCTCCCCAAAGAATCATTTCTCTGTCTATGGTGCTCTACCACCATCTCTCTCTCTCTCTCTCTCTCTCTCTCTCTCTCTCTCTCTCTCTCTCTCTCTTTTAGTTTCTATCATTCTCTGAAACTCTCATTTTCCCAACTTGAGTAGCCATGTAATCTCCTCTACAACAAAACACCTATCTTTATTCCTCTATTTTACTTTTTAACTTCTCATCAACTGGCACAAAGCCACCTCCCACAATACTACTTCTCCTCCTAGTTGAGGGGTCTTTGTCATGCATATGAAAAGCGCCCAGTTTATTCTGTTAAGTGGTTGGTATTTGGAAGGGCATCCAGCCATAGAAACCATGCCAAAGCTAACAATAGAGCTTGGCACAGTCCTCCAGCTTGCTAGCTTCTGTTGAACCATTTAACTCATGCCAACATGGAAAACAGACATTAAATGATGATAATGATATAAATGAAATATATATGTGTAGCATGGAAATTTTGTCAGTGAACAGGTAGCGGTTTCAAAGCGACGAAAATATTTTGCCAAATTAAATTTAAATGTTGGAGTGAATCTCATGGTTTTTGTGTGTTTTTAAATGGCTTATAAACACCTTCACCACTGCAATTGTTTTCATTCCAGCTCACGATCTCAGATCAGGTCACTTGCTATGCAAGTACATCTCCGTAATATATATATAGA
>NC_068983.1:60040007-60044458 GCF_001194135.2 Octopus bimaculoides | reverse complement strand
AGAGAGAGAGAGAGAGAGAGAGAGAGAGAGAGAGAGAGAGAGAGAGAGAGAGAAAGAGAGAGAGAGAGAAAGAGAGACATAGAAGGAAGACATCACACCTGATATCATTACCCACATAGTTTAATTGTCTAAATTATATACTTTAATGAAGATGATAGAAAAATGGTAAAAAGAAAAAAAAAAACAAAGAAATTAAATTATTGAGGCTGGCTCAATCAATACTTACAAATCAGTCAATTCATCCACAAACTGTTCGTACAGAAACAATCCAGAAGATGTTCCAACAAAAATAATTTCTACCCCTTTCCTAGGGAGAGGAAACAAATGTATACACCATTAGCATATAAAAGCCAAAACAACAGAAAAATCATATATTATAACTGCTTTTACTCTTGATGCCAGTGCTGCCTGACTGGTTCCCATGCTGGTGGCACATAAAAAGCACCCACTACACTCTCAGAGTAGTTGGCGTTAGGAAGGGCATCCATCTGTAGAAACATTGCCAGATCAGATTGGAGACTGGTGCAGCCTCCCGGCTTGCCAGTTCTCAGTCAAACCATCCAACCCATGCCAGCATAGAAAACGAATGTTAAATTATGATGATGATGATGATGATGATTTGTTCCAGTCATTGGACTGCAGCCATACTGGGGCATCTCTTTGATGGGATTTTAGTTGATGGATCACTGTTTGTTTGCTGTAACATTACGTTATAGGACATAAACACAGACACCATTAGGAAACTGGTGCCTGTGTTACCATAATCCTTTTGTTAGTATATTGT
Organism: Octopus bimaculoides; assembly: GCF_001194135.2. NCBI lineage: Eukaryota > Metazoa > Mollusca > Cephalopoda > Octopoda > Octopodidae > Octopus > Octopus bimaculoides. Next base: position 60,043,674 of record NC_068983.1, on the reverse strand, counting down.
TGATAAAATTCATTACCTTTGTTTCAAGTAATTTTGAAAATAATGAAGAATTTAGTAAAATAATTTTGGAATACAAATTAATGTGAAGACTACTTTGAAACAAAATGTTTATATCTGAGAACCAGAAGTCATCTCAGGTGGATTAATATCAAAAGGATTAAAGGTATACATAGACCAAAACATTCATATACATTCCCAAATATATCTGAAATAGCCTGAAGATCTTCAGAACTGTGCTTTGTGATGGTGTTATCATCAGCATATTGAAGTTCAGAAGAATTATAAACTTTAGTTTTTTCAGCTGCTTTTAGTCTCAGATGGTTGAAAAGAAGAAGAAAACAAAAAAACAAAACAAAACAAAAAAACCCCAAAAAACAAAAAATAAAAACAAAACAAAAAAACTACTTCTATCTGAACAGTATTGGATAGAAAACCTTGACAAGAAGTAACCACAGAAAATTGTGCACAAGGAATGATGTGGTTTCAGGTTATAGGACATTTCAATTAAGAAATTTCATTTGAAATGATCACATCACATTTTTTTTTAATGTTTGGTGTTGAATAAAGATTTTTCTATTTAGAGCCTTTGTAAACCCCTTTTATCATTCTGATATAATATGCTTTATAAGTGTCCATACAGTGAATTTTTCTACATGGCAAAATTTCTTATGGTGAGTTTTCTGGATACACTGGTTCTAGACATTTTTCTTGGATCTTAGATGGCTTGATAACTGTTCTAGCATCATTGCCCTCATAAAATACACTCAGCACATTTTGATAAGGGTATTAAGCCATTGAAGCCAAACTGAAATAAAGTGTATGAACAAGATATGGATCCCTAACCACGCTTTGGAGAGCAGTAACTCTGAATAAGAAGTAACATAGACTATGATGACTCATCTGACCCATACCAACATGGAATGCAGATGCAATGTGATGATAATGATGATGATTCTTCTCTTTTTACATGTAGAAACTGTAATTTATTTATTTCAATGATAGTTCTACACTAGATCATCAATAAATATATTGCAGTAAAACCAGAAAAAAAAGAAAAAAATCCTCCAAGCAGAATGATATTGGCCTGCATCTCCTTCCTCCCCACCCTGTTTCATATTTGGAATAAAGATCTGACCCAATTTAATGGTCGTGCCTCAGCAATGCTAGAACTCACCAATAAAAGTGTAAAAATTTAATGAATAGAAACAAAAGGAAATGTTCCTTTACATATGCAGTGGTCAATATTTGAATGAATTTTACATTATTATTACTATTATTATTATTATTATTATTATTATTATTATTATTATTATTATTACTATTATTACTATTATAGCCACCAATGTCTGAAACAAGTTGTGTTGCTATGTAACTCAGTATGGAGGCGTATTTCTATTGAATTTAATATTTCATGCAACTGATTTTGTTCATTGTATAACTTATCTTTATATTGCATTTTGGATTTTGATTTATTGATTTTTATTTTTCATCTCAGCAAAATTTCTCAATAAATAAACATATAAACAAATAAACAAATAAACAAATAAATAAATAAAACATAATGGAACGAAATAAAATAACAATTGTTTATCTTGCTTTGTAAACACTCATAAAATAATTTGGACTTCCTAGTTTCAGTCGTTTAATGAAACTAGGGCAGATACTCAGGCAATCAATCAAACAAACAACTTGATAACTGAGGCACCTAACTTTTACATTTTATAGCTGAATGTGAAGAATGATGATATAGGTATACAAAAAATACTGTTGAATGTTATCAACACTGATGTTTAATGAACAAATATGTCAGCTTTATAAAAAATTAATGAATTTCCTTTATACTTGTAATCATGAGACTCCAGATTTGTGTAGATGCTTTTTATAATTGTACATGATTAGAGTAGAACTAGAAAGTATGGTCATGGATTTAGTGGAGAACCTTCTTTAGAGCAAGGGTTCTCAACTAGGGTCCATATGACCCTTAGGGCTCCATATGACCCTTAGGGCTCCATATAAGATTTTGTTGTTAAAATTTGTGTGCAATAAACTTGTTATACTTCTACAATACACAAAATATTAAACAAAATTTTTTTAAAGAATCATGCAAAACAAATACCTAAACATAATTATTTTTAATACAATTCCTAATAATATTTAATTATAAAAATATAATAGGACTTTTCCTAACATTGAATGGCTATGAGTGGCCAATCGAGTAAAATAGCAATCACAGGGAGTCCATAGGTAAAAAATGGTTGAGAACCACTGCTTTAGATAATAACTATTCTATTAAGTAACCTAGAATATAAAGTCATTGGAACTAAGTAATAAGTGTCTAGTGCTTACAGTCCATTGAACAAATAATATAGCACTTCATTCAGATTCTGGAGACATGTTTCAAAGTAATCCAAAATGCATCTAAATGTTGGAATGGTAATTTGTAACATTTGAAAACGTATTATTCTCACACCTATGGTTTAAACAGAATCTATTAAGATAAGAAATGAAAATAAAATTATTTTAAAGAATATTACACCTTTGAATCAGTTTTCAAATGTCTAAAGATAGATATCAGTTCAATTTGATTGGCAAGTGATTTAGCCAAAGGGAACTGGTTTAAGTTTATTCAGAGATTTGGATAGCAAACAGCCTAATGGGTTAATGCCGAAAATTTTCAGTGACTAAGAGCTGAAATATTTGCGCTTTCTTCTAAGAAGAAAATATATTATAAAGAAAGAAAAAAGGAAAAGAAAAATCAAAAGATGATGAATAGCTCTATAAATAGAAATAATTGATTGAAATTAAAATTTTAAAAATTGTAATACAAAGTATGAATTGAAATAAAAGCATATAATAACATTAAAAGTGGAAGACAGAATCAATGAAAGATTAAAAAATCAATATTCTACGTCAAAATATTGCAATTATTCACGAAATATTTGAACAAGATATTTTGTACATACTTCTTAATTTTTTCCCTCTTCTTTCCTTTCCATACTTTGAAGAGTTTTACCAGCATGTCAGCATCAAAAGCTAAAAGATTAACTAAATCTCGGTCACCTGCAAGAAGATTCAGTCAATTGCAGTCAAATTTTGAATTGTATTTAATAACATATCAGTTGAGCTGTATCAATATGTGTGCAGTGGTGCATGACAACTGACTGCATTTTTACATATTCTTGTGCAAGTTATACTCAGGTAAATGATTTGTTTCTGCATGCATATAAAGTTCTGAATTTGTGCATTTGGGCATGTTTTTAGTCTGTAACTATGCATGTGACTGGCTATAAATTTGTTATAAAGGAAGGTATGCATACATATTTCTGTGAAAAACAATAAAATTGATATAAAGTTTGACAGAGTAATATTTCCATTAAGATAGGTTACTTTTGTTTCAATTAATTTTGAAAATAATGAAGAATTTAGTTGAATAACTTGGTCATTATGTTTGGAACATAAATCACCATGAAATTTCGAGGAATGGTTTTGAGTTAGATTACTTTCAAACAGGAAGTTTATATCACAAATATAGGGACAGGCTCAGACCGGTTGGTATCAAAAGTAATGCCATTGCTTGATTGGTCTCTTAAAAATAAGCAGCTCGGATGTTGCTCTTCAGTTCTGCTTGAAGACCAGTGTGTGTGTGTGTGTATATATGTATATATAT
>NC_068983.1:60035256-60039997 GCF_001194135.2 Octopus bimaculoides | reverse complement strand
TATACATATACCTATACACTTTATTTATGGATTAACAAGGCAACTGACGGTTTCATGTAGAAAAAATCTCTACAATCTTCACAAGAATGCTACATACCCATTGATAATATAATACACACCAGAGCCTCCTTAAACCTTAATCAATGAATATACAGCAGTGCATAGCTTAAATGCAAATTCATCCTGTTTGATATCACGAACTTTTACCCCTCGATCTCCAAAAATCTCCTTTCAAAGACACTTGAGTTTAGTAAAGCATATACAACCATCACTAATGTTATGATGAATACAAGGAAATCATTGCTTTTTCATAATATCTATTGGATGAAAAAAAATGGAGATGAACTATTTGATGTCACTCTGGGGAAGAGATTGAGGATCTGATAGGCTTCTACATTCTATGTATGCTTAATAATGAAACAGAAGATGCCAGCATGGAATTATATAGGGATGACAGTCTATGAGTACTACATAATAAAAATGGCCATGACATGGATAAGATGAGAAAAAATTATGCAAAATATTTTGTCAGCTCAACCTAAAAACTACAATTAACACAAACCTTAAAGAAGTGAATTACCTAGACATTAATATAAATCTCAGTGCAGGAAAATTTAAAACCCTTCCATAGACCAAATGAGGACATCTACATTGACAGAGGCTCTAACCACTGACTGTCAATAATCAATGATTAAACAATTAGTAAATAGCATTTGTAGGCATGTTTCCAAACCATTCTTTGATGAAGCAACTTTCAAAAAGGCAGCCCTATATTACAACACTGTATTAGAAAGTTTCAATTTTAAGAGTAATATAATCTATATTAAACCAAATGGAGCTAAATCAAAAAAATATGACATGGGAAAATATTATGGTATAATCCTCCACACATCATGAATGCGGCTATAAATATAGCTACACATTTTCTAACTTATAGATACCCACTTCAAACACTCCCATAAATATCACAAGACCCTTAATAGAAATTCTGTTAAAGTTACCTATTGTAGCCTCCCTAACATAGGATTGATAATTTTCAATTACAAATGAATAATAATATAAGGGATACCCCTCATAGATCAAGTAATTGTAGCTGCCGTCATTGGAATTCAAGCTCAGAACATAAAGATGGATGCAATGCCACTAAGCATTTTGTCCCGCATGTCTATGGCTCTACCAAATCACTGCCATAATAATAATATTAATAATAATAATAATAATAATAATAATAATAGGTATAATAAAAAAAATATTCAGACAAATACATAACAAAACACCAGAACTTACAAATATATATAACATACAGAAAATTGCACTACTGGGCACTGCACACATCCTACGCAAAACACTTTCAATACAGTAACCATAAGAGCATCACAGCAAACCACAGCACATACCCAAGGCACACAGAGCTGCGCTCGGAAGTGAAGTGAAAGCACGTTATAAAAATAAAACTACTGAATAATAATAATAATAATAATGATGATGATAATAATGATGACGATGATGATGATGATGATGATGATGATGATGATATAAAAAGATAAAGGCCATAAATGAACTTAAAATTCACAAAGAAGACATTTGAATTCTTACATTTCTCAGGTGTCGCACGTTTCGCTCTCATAATACTTTCAAATAATTTCGCCATACTGGTTTCTTCCTGGTTTTCACAGTATTTCCTTTGAGACAACAAGCAAATTAAGATATGAGTAATTATTTCAAGGTTTAGATAATTTTGTATTTCATAATTAGACATATATGCTTACGTGTGTAACTTAGAAATATGTTTTATTTTGTTTAGTCATAATTAATCCTGATAACGAGGCAGGTATAGTGCCTAGTATCTAAACAGACCCTCTCTTAAACGTTTAATTAATGGTAATTAATGGTGAGTTTGAAACTTTGAAGTTTAGTAGTTGAAAGAAAGATAGTGAAGGTAAGGGTCAAAGAGTCAGGGAAATGCAATTCTGGACCCCCAGGTTATAAAAACACCAACTAGCTCAAGTAAGTTTTAACTCTATAATGTTAATTACAAACTTACCTTCATTTAATGGTGAGCTAACACCCTCCATCAAATCGACATCACCTGTACAGGTGCAACAGGTGCTACATATCAAATGATGAAATGATTGCAGAGCAATGTGAGATGGAGTGCTTTGCTCAAGAACACAATTGCAATGCCTGGTTTAGGAATTGAACCCCCGATCTCGCAATCAATAAGTGCAACACCCTAACCACTGAGCCATGCACCTTCACATATACATATATTAAACCCCACTGTTTCCTGTGGGTAGGTCCTAATGCATCTCCAACAATCTATTTCTCACTCTCACTCTGACTGTCTCTGTCACTCCCACCTCTTCTCTCTTTTCCTATTGGGGTAGCTGAGTATCTCCTTTAAAATAAGACACCTGTCTCTACCCCTTTGTTATATTCTCACCTGGCACAAAGCCACTTCCCTTGGTACCACTCTTTCTCCCGGTTGAGAAATCTTTGTCTTGCAGGTTACTTAGTGATCCTGCTGGTGTTGTGGTTGCCACATAAAATGCACCATGGCTGTGCAATATAAAAACATTCAGTAAACTCTGTGAAATAGTTGGCATTAGGAAAGACATTCACCCATAGAAACCATGCCAAAACAGACAATTGGAGCCTGGGCAGTTCTCTGGCTGGCCAGCTCCTGTCAAACTGCCCAACCCATGCCAGCATGGAAAATGTTGATGACGATAATGATAATGATGTATGAGTTGTGTGTGTGTGTGTATGCATACATGTGTGCATATGTGTGTTGGGCTCACAGTCATAAAGTTTTGAGTGGATTACTTGACAGGGTAGTGCATTGTCTTCTTGAGGAAGGTATGCTGTTTTCACCATTGCTCCAGCCTGCTCACCATAAACTGAGCACCAGACCAGCGTTACTGCAATCTTCCTGTATAGTCTACAGGGTAAGGGGTTAGTGATCAATGGGCCATGAGGAATTCTATGCCTGCTTGTGACTATATTCAGCACTTAATAAAGTTGGCAAAAGCATGTTAGAAAGTCATTCTCATTTGTGAGCGACAGCTATGCTTATATATACATGTGTATGTGTGAGAGTATATATACATATGTGAACACACACACACACACACACATGAGCGTTGGGCCTGAGGGAGGCAAAGTGGCTGAGTTCCTTTCATGTGTTGGGCCTCATGGAGGCAATGACTGAGACCTTTGGCATTATGTCATGCTTGAGAAGAAGACCCATCAAGCCAAGCAAAATCAGTCGTGGCAAATACTGATGCCACGTAAATGGCACCCATACTAGTGGCATGTAAAAGCATCCATTACACTCTGAGTAGTTGGCGTTAGGAAGGGCATCCAGCCAAATAAAACCAGAGTCTGGTGCAACCTTCCAGCTTACTAGCCCTGGTCAAAATTGTCCAAACCATTCCTGCATGGACAACAAATGCTAAATGATGATGATGATGATGATGATACATACTTACATACACACATATATATATGTGTGTGTGTGTGTGCATATATGTGTAAATATGTGCAAACACACACATACACACATATATAAATACAACATATAAATAGGTAAACAAGTATGATGTACAGACACACAAATAGCTGAACTGCATAAAAGTTATTAATATTCCTGTGTTAAGTATTTAACAAAGATTACTTGTGAGTATGACTGTGTCTTTGTACATGTGTGTGTTTGTGAGACTGCATGTGTTTGTGTGTTTGTACACGTGTGTGTATATTGGCAAGTCTGTACATGTAAGTGTGCGTGTGTCTGTACATACATGTTTGTGTAAATGTATGTATGTGTGTATGTATGTGTGTGTGTATGTATGTATGTCCAAGTGAACATAACTATTTACTTTTTTTTTCATTCAAAGTAGATGTATTTTCTTTTAAAAAGTCTTTGCTTAAACAAATAAATTATCAAAAAAAAAAATTAATGAATGAATTAGAAAGAAAAAAAGAAAACAAAGTAAAGCAGTAACTGCTTACCATCTTGATAAGCGAAATGATTTATTCCGAAGAACATCTTTCTCTGGAAAAAAAAAAGAAAAAGAAAAAAACAAAGAAACAAAATTAAAACATAAGAGAAAGTATAAAAATATATTAAAAAACATCCGAATACAATATGAGTTTTCATTTAAAAAAAACAAGAGTTACTTTTGTTTGTGTAAAGGGCATTTAGGACATATGTCATAATATTCAAAAGAAACTTGTAAACACCTTGAAAAGAAGCAAGTGTTTACTTCCGTTTCGTCTAAAACAAAAATGGAAATGATGTCTGCAAGCTATTATTAAAATCCTTTCTACTGTTAGAAGTTAAATTGTCACTTTGTATAAAGTTGTATTTTAATCCTTTAATGGAGAGATGTTTTGACACCTAGGGCAGTAAGTTCTCTTCAGAGTTAATGCTATAAGCTTAAGTGTTATTGGAGGCCTTTCTCTGACAGACAGGAATTAATACAAATTTTCACATTTTGCCGGGTGAATTTGTTCCGTATATGCTGTTTTAATTCTATAAATTCACTGTTTGTTTGTTTTTTTTTATACAAAATTTTGTGGTATATATACTCTTTGTTATATTCATAAACACTGTGTGTGCATGTGTGCATGCATATATGTATGTATGAGTCTCTCTCTCTCCTTGTGTCTCTGTGTGTCTGTCACTCTCTCTTTCTCTCTCTCTCTCTCTATATATATATATATATGATTGTATATATAT
>NC_068983.1:60030429-60034438 GCF_001194135.2 Octopus bimaculoides | reverse complement strand
GAAGGAGAATGTGTATATCCTTTCTTGACATAATTCTTTGAGGGCCTTTGTTCTCCCTAGCTAGAATGACATGAATTTGGAGCATTTGTCCTTTTCCATGACAGTAAGGCTCTGTATTCATCATTTAAACTCAATTTAATCATTATTTAATAAATGATCCAATTAACAAAGAAGCAATTTCTGCTATTTATAATTACATTTAATACCCCCCACAAACTCTATTTAAATATCACCAGCAAAGATAAAGACAAAAGATATGTTGGTTGGTCCCAAGAAAAAAGATTGTTTGAACTACATTTTAGATAACTAATCAATAATGAACATCTATATGTCACTCAGGAAAGATATTAAATTTTGGTTGACATTAAAAAGAAATAATGACTACTTAAACTAATGATTTTGATAAAGAAAATAAAAAAAAAGAAAAACACAATGAAGTCATACAAAGGATACTAAGAAAAAGTTTAAAAGACTAACTCTCTCTCTCTCTTGATATTGCATAGCCATGCAATTGTGGCATCATAATTTTTACATAAAATCTTTTGTCTGAAGTAATAAATATAATTGTTGTTTTAAGCATAAAGTACTGTTTTTCACATCCTGAGTGACATTGAGATTAAAAGTTATATCTCCCAAGAAGATTCCTTATTACACTAATGCTTGTTGTTTTGAATGTCTTTCTCATATACTATGAAAACATACAGCAAGGCAGAATTTAGTCAAAGTGAACAAATGAATCAATCATTTAATTAAAATTCTTGGATGATCTCAAGTATGAGAAGAAACGAAATTCTTTGATACAGCCTGTCAGAATTTTCAGCAGAGTTATTAGAATGCAGTTTGGTATTGACATATGTGCCATAATAATTTTGAAGAAGGAAAAAGAGTTACATCTCAAAGAATTTACTCTTCCAGACAGCAAAGAAAATAACATCATATAAGGAAGGAAAAGATTATAAATGTCTGGATGTGTTTCAAGATGATGAGATGAAGTGAAATAAAAGGAAGTGAATAATATAGGTGCAAGCATAGCTGTGTGGTAAGAAGCTTGCTTCCTAACCACATAGTTCTAGGTTCAGTTCCATTGTGTGGTACCTTGGACAAGTGTCTTCTTTTATAGCCTCAGGCTGACCAAAGCCTTGTAAGTGGATTTGGTAGAAGGAAAACTAGATGAAGTCTGTTGTATATATATATTATATTACAGATGTGTTAAAAGATTTCTTTGTCTTCTTATTATTTGGATTATATATATACAGAATAAGTATCAGGCTTAGAAAAAATAGGTACTGGAGTGGATTCATTCGACTAAAAATTCTGAAAGGCAGTACCCCAGCATGACCACAATCTAATGGTTGAAACAAGTAAAAAGAAAAAAAGAATAATGCTGTTGAAGATTTTAGAAACAAGATCAAATGCTCAGAACTTGGTTAAAGAAATCCACAACCAGGCAATGTAAATACTAGGAAGTTTAACAAACTTACTTGGCAACTATGTGAGCAGGTGTCTTTAGCCACAGGTTAGTTAATGTCTTGTGAAAGAATTTGATAAATGGAAACAGTGAAAAAACTTGGCTGATTGGGAAGCAAACTTTTTACCATACGACCATGAATTATAAAATTGAACAGAGAAATTATAAGCCATGAAACATGCAATTTAAAAAAAAATAAAACAATGTATATTTATTTATACATTTTTTATTACAACATTTCAGTTGTCAATGAAGAGCCTTCTTAAGTAATAGAATAGAATAAATGGCATGGCTGCTAGAGCTGAAGTGGAAGATTGTAAATTAACACACACACACACACACACATGTACCACCTTTACTAAGGCAAGTGAGAGAGATAGAGAAAGAAAGAAAGCTAGAGAGAAAGAGATAGTTTTTAATAATCAAGGAATAACCAACTATTTTCATTCATTTATTGGCCAAAGTTGACTTTGATGGCAGAAATGAATATGATGGTGAAGAATTATATTTTTTGTGTAGACAGCTGTACTGTAGAGATAATAAGATCACCAGACCACCAGTGATAGGCATAAATTCTCCATGCACAGATACTGTAACAAACCATTTTGGCCATGTACTCAATCAAACTCATTTCACTTGTTCTGATCCCGTCAGTTATTCAAAGTATTTTTTGCAGCGATATGTAAAAAAAGTGATCCAGTCTTATTTTTTTAAATTACATCATTTACATCATATAAACTTTCCCTTTGACACACACACACACACACACACACACACACACATATGTGTGTGTGTATTGACAAAACATTTGCATTTCAGCAAGAATTGCCAATAAATTGACACATGAAGAAAAAAAAAAAACGTTGTGGTATATATTTTATTCAAGTTGCATAAACATTCTTTTGTAATTCTTGCCATTGGAAATGTAGTGAATCAGTGATTGGTCCATTGGAAACCTATAACCCAGTGACGTGATTGGTCACAGATCTTTGATATAAAACATATTAAAATAAAAATAGCTAGATGGGGGCATAAGAAACTAGTTTGCAACACACGCTAGATTGGCTGTATATACCAAGAAAAGAGAGGGGTAGGGAGGTGCTCAATGTAACAGCTACAGAATGTCTTTAATAATGGGACTAAGAAGATATTAGGAAAAGTGAAAAGAAGCTTACATGTGCAACCATTGAGCTTAATGGTGAATACATAGAAGCAGAAATAGATTCCAAACAAAAGATGGATAAAGAGGCAGAAGTGGGGAATGGAGATCTGGAAAGGAAATGTATTGTATGGGCAGCTTGTGACATAGAAAGAAAATAACAATGTGTTACTGAAGATTATAATGAACTTAATTGAAAGATGTCAACATAAATAGGGGAAACAGAAAGCCTTACAATGGCTCTACAAGAAGAAGCAATTAGAACAAATGTCTTTAAGATAGAAGTTGACAGATGTCACCAAGATAAATGTCTGACATTTGACAAACTAGGTAAAACTCTCAGTAATTTAGTGTCTAAATATACCAAGATGATATAGATAGATAGGTAGATAGATAGATAGAATGAAAGATAGATAGATAAATTAGGTGATTATTAGGAAATTTGGGTCCAAAGTAGAAAAAATAAGCCACCACTACCACCACCATCACCACAACCACTACCACCACCAACATCCAGAAGCTGTGAACTAAAATGATTATTGTAAGATTTAATAAGATTTTTCTGTGCAAACTGATCATGTAATGGAGTCACAGAGACAAGATTGTGATAGAAAACAAAGCGAAAGGAGGATTATAGATATTACAACATCATATACCATATGATACAATATGATTTTGCTACACAATATGATAGAAGAGTTTGAAGCAAAACCAACTGAAAAAAAGGGAAAAATATCTGTATTGGTTCAGAGAAGTGAGAAAAGTCTGGAACATATGTGTGATACGCTGATACTCAAATGATTCAGCAAATTCCCTCCCCAACAACAGAAAATACTAGAGTATCTCTATTAGAAAGAAGGAAATTATACAAATATAATGATCTAGAAATAGAGATAATCAAAATAAAAGGAAGTGGTGACTTAAAACAGAAACAACCCCTTTAATAACAGGTACTTTAGGAATGAATAATGAAAAAAATGCAGAGAAATACATAACCAAAGCCCCAGAACTTACCGTTTAACTAGGGATGGGTCAAATACTAGATAGAATACTTTCAATAACCATATGATTTATAAAACTAAAATAAAACACTGCAAAGTATCCACAGCACACAGAGCTGTGCTCAGTAGTACAGTGAAAGTAAGCAATGGAAATGGTTAACTGAATAATAATAATAATAATAATAATAATAATAATAATAATAATAATAATAATAATAATAATAATAATAATAATAAACTACAGACAGTACACGGCTTTACCAAGGAAATAGATATGAAATTCGGATTAGAAAAATGTGCCAAAGCAACCCTGAAAAGAGGAAAATTAGTTAAAAGCAGCAATATAACACTAGATAAAGCCAATGAAATAAGAGAACTAGA
>NC_068983.1:60012170-60029306 GCF_001194135.2 Octopus bimaculoides | reverse complement strand
GAATCTAAAAACAGAAACAATTCCTATCATAGTAGGTGCCTTAGGTATAATAAAAAAATATTCAGACAAATACATAACAAAAACACCAGGACTTACAAATATATATAACATACAGAAAATTGCACTACTGGGTACTGCACACATTCTACGCAAAACACTTTCAATACAGTAAACATAAGAGCACCACAGCAAACCACAGCACATACCCAAGGCACACAGAGCTGCGCTCGGTAGTGAAGTGAAAGCACGTTATAAAAATAAAACTACTGAATAATAATAATAATAATAATAAAAATAATCCTTTCTACTAAAGGCACAAGGCCTGAAATTTTTTGGGGAAGGGGACTAGTCAATTACATTGACCCCAGTGTTTACACTGGTGCTTAATTTATCGATCTCAAAAAGATGAGAGGCAAAGTCAACTTCAGTGGAATTTAAATAATAATAATAATAATAACAACAACAACTGTAACGATAAAGTTAAAGTATAATATGGACACATAAGATATGGACAAAGAAGTTTAATGAGATGCTGATGGAGCCAGAGGCAACACTTGAATGACTCACAGAAGGGGAAAAAAATCTTAATCCCCAAATCTACTGAAAGCCACAACTTGCAAAAACTACAGACCCATAACATGTTTCCCTAAAACCGACAAAAGCCTTAACTGTAATAATATCACAGAGAGTGGGCAGACATCTAGAAGAAAAAACAACCCATTTCCAGAAGAGCAGAAAGGATTCTGCAAAGGCTCATATACCTTTAAAGATCATTTAATGATCAATAAAAGCTATAACTAAAGACTACTGAAAGAAAAAGAAGGGTCTAAGCATGGCTTGGATTGATTACCGGAAGGCTTTTGACAGTATTCCCAACACATGGATCCTGGAAGCACTAGCCATGAACAAGGTAGCACCAATAATAATAAAATAGAATATAAAACATGTCATGAATAAATGGCAAATAGTTCTGCAGCTACAGATAAAAGAAGGAATAATAAAAAACTAAATCCATCTCCTGTAGAAGAGAAATATTCCCAGGAGACTTGCTCTTCTCACTCTTTTTCTGATACTAATGCATTTAACTGACATACTTATCAGAACTGGATGTAGTTACAACTGTTATGGTAAAACAATCAACTATCTTTAGAAAAAAAATGATCTCAAGTTGTATGCTGCAAATGATAAACTACTGAAAACATTGCTACAGACAATGCACAGATTTACCAAAGAAATAAATACGAGATTCAACAAAAAAAAAGAATGTGTCAAAGCAACCTTGGAAAGAGGAAAACTAATTAAGAATAACAATGTCACTAAATAAAAAGAAACTGAAATAAAAGAAATAGACCAAACTCAAAAATACAAATGCTTAAGAATCAATGAATTAGACAGGGTACAACATGCACAACTGAAAGAAAAGATAAGACAGGAATATTATAGATGAATTAGATTAATACTTAAAACAGAACTCAATGTAAAAAATAAGAAAAATAAGATATTGGTGCTGCAGTTGTCCCAGTTATAAGGTACAATTACAATATTATTAACAGGACACTAAATGAACTAGCAATACCGAACAGAAAAATAATGACTGCATTTAGAATTCACCACCTAAAATCTGGCATAGAAAAGTTATATATACAATGATCCGAAGGTGATGGAGGCCTTATACAACTAGAAAATTACTATAAAATAACTACCACAAGACTAAGGAAATATCTAATTCAGAATCAAGGAAAACTGGTACAAATAACCACAATGCATGAGCAAAAACAAAAAAAAAACAAAACATTTTCTGTCTTCAAGGAAGATAAAGAATGCAACAAAGAGGTCATAATATTTGACAACAATAGAGAAGAAGAAACAACAGAAGCTGTAAAGCAGCTAGAATTTAAGCTAAAATTGGAACTACAAAATGCCATGATAAAACAATGGTGAGAAAACCCTTACATGGCAAATAATGGGATAAACTAAAAAGAAAAGAAATAGACAAAGTTAAATTCCAACCCTGGTTGAGAAGCTCGGGACTTAATACAGAACTGAAGGGTTTTTAATTGAGGCACAAAATCAAAGCCTCTTCACCAGAAACAATCAAAAACACACACATAATGAAGAAAAATACAGTAACTGCAGAATATGTGGTGATGGGGGAAGAAAGAATAAATCATATTGTCTCAGGCAGCGCAGTCTTCACCAAGAAGGAATATATCCACATACTTTTGGGATTTATAAACATTGAAAGTTGTGTCAGAAAAAAAATGGTTTAGGTCTACTCCAGAAGAGGTTTCTGAAAATGACAAAAAAATCATACTCTAGGATATGCCAACTCACTCAGATAGAGAGATTAAGGCCAAATGGCCAGATATTGTTGTAAGGGACCACCAATAAAAAAATGACTTCTTATTGGGATATCAGTCACAGCAGATGACAATGTATCTTTAGAAGAAACAGAAAATCTGTCAAAATATGGAAATAGAGATAACCTGAATACAGAAACAATCCTTATACTAACAGGTACTTTAGATATGGTTAGAGATCATACAGACAAGTACATAACCAAAATGCCAGGACTTACACATATATATAACAGACAGAAAATAACACTCTTAGGAACCATATACATTCTATGTAGAACACTTTCAATGCAGTACAAACTAACGACACCAAAACAAACCACAACACATACCGAAAGCACACAGAGCTACACTTGGTAGTGCAGTGTAAGAGCATAATAAAAATAAGATTACTGATACCAGTAATAATAATGATAATAATAATAATAATAATAATAATAATAATAATAATAATAATAATAATAATCATAGTAGGTGCCTTAGGTATAATAAAAAAATATTCAGACAAATACATAACAAAAACACCAGGACTTACAAATATATATAACATACAGAAAATTGCACTACTGGGTACTGCACACATTCTATGCAAAACACTTTCAATACAGTAAACATAAGAGCACCACAGCAAACCACAGCACATACCCAAGGCGCACAGAGCTGTGCTCGGTAGTGAAGTGAAAGCACGTTATAAAAATAAAACTACTGAACAATAATAATAATAGAGTCAAAGTAGATTGCCAATATTAATAATAATAATAATAATAATAATAATAATAATAATAATAATAATAATAATAATAATAATAAAAGATGGTTTACAGCAAATATTCTGCTCAGATGAGCATGTCCCTTAGTGACTGTTGATATGTGCATCTCTGATCATGAGCAGAACCAGTGGGGAGCATTATGTGTTGAGAGGAATTCTTTGGGGGTTTGAATAGTTCACCTCTGGAAACATGGGTGTTTCATTCATCATCCTTAAACAACCCTTATTCAGGGACCTTTTGAGCAGGATTGTCTACTTGACTTAAAGAAAATTCTAACTGGGCCTACCTGCAAGGTCTTACACTGTTTATCTTGATATGAAATCACCATGTCATGCACATAGGGTTGTGATGCTTATGCCTGGTGTAACCATATTAAATGGGTAGTCATGATAGGTATATTTTTTTTTGCATATTTGCACCACACTGTTAGTTTGATGGTGTGTGCTGCTCTTTCACAATACCAATAATAATGATAATGATTGGGAAGACACTCGACAAGAAATGGAAACAAAATTGAAAGAAGAAAAGAAACACATAATATTAATAATAATAATGCTTGGATAATTGTATATAAGGGCCTACAATAAACACTTGTTTAGTGATAGATATAATATTGTTTTTACATTTGTGTAATGTAGTAAGAAATATAAGAAAGTCAAACTTACTTCCTATATCAAATGTAGTTTTTAACTGAAGATTTCCATATTTTTCAGGAAATACTAGCGCCAAGCTGAAAAACATTTTAAAAGAATGAATGATAGCAATGATAATTATAATAATTACAATATGTATATACACACATATATATGTGTATGTATGTGTGTGTATATATATATATATATATATATATATATATATATATATATATATATATATGTATGTATATATATATATATATGTAAAACAAAAGCCCATTTTAGAAATTATCAACTGGCAAAATATATATCAACAAATAAAATAAGAATTTATTTTCTGTTTCATATTTAGATTCTTAGAACATTTTCAATCATGTCAAATATTGTCATAGTTTAATGTTTTACTTTGATTTTATTTAAAACCATATTTGCCTGGATTTGTTCAAGTACAAAGGTTGGTCAGTCAAGTTATTGATTGTGTTTCTATAAATAACTTCTGATTGTTTTAGATTTTATAAATTACATGCTGTAGCTTTAAATTTGAATTACAATTCATTTATTTTAGATATCAGAAAGGATTTAATATCAAACTTAACCTCAAAAGCTGGCATCCATATCTATCTGCACTACCTGCACATATTCACGTACTTAAATAGTACTTGTATATGCTTACATACGTGAATATGTACATTATCAACTCAAGTAAAAATTTCAGAATAAACTTTACATAAAAATACGAACAAATTGACCAAAATTAAGATGAAAAAGAAAAATTGAAATAATGTTTCAAATTTTGGCACAAAGCCAGTAGTTGGGGAGGGGTAGTGAATGCCATTGACCCCAGGACTTGGCTGGTACTTTATTTAAGAGGCACAGATGACATCAGCAGAATTTTAACTCAAAAAATAATGAGCCAAAAGAAATGCTGCTAAATATTTTGTCTTAAATACTAATGATTCTGCAAGCTAACTGCCTTAATAATGATAATAATAATAATAATAATAATAATAATAATAATAATAATAATAATAATAATAATAATAATAATAATAATAATAATAATAATAATAATTAGGAAGATCCCTTAAAATTTGAAATAGGAATAACAGGTGTTGAATTGTGGGTCTGTGGCTATGACCCAGAAACCAAGACTCAGTCTTTGCAGAAGAAGACACCAACAAGATGCCAAGATGTCAAAGAAATGCAAGAGAATGTGATGATGCAGCTGCTCCCAATAAGCCAAAGTGGGTTCTAGGAATGCTTCCAACACTGAAAACAAGACTGTTTAAAGTGTGTGGTTTTAGAAGGGTGTTTAAAGTGTGTGGCTTTGAAGGAAATTAAATGCTGAATTGATATGGGTTGTAGTCTTCTTTTTATAGCACCAGTCCTGATACTTTCTGATCACACTGTGTGTGTGTGTGTATAAATGTTTTTTTTTCCAGTTTCCATCTTGCAAATCCACTCACAAAAATTTAGTCAAACCGAGGCTACAGTAGAAGTCACTTGCCCAAGGTGTCACACAATAGGACTGAACCTAAAAGCTATATGATTGGGAAACAAACTCCTTCACTGCATAGCCATAGTAGCACTGACACACACACACACACACGCACACACACACACACACGCACACACGCACACACGCACACACACACACACACATTATTCCTTATGGGTAGTGTATGCTTGACTGGGTTGGCTGATCCTCCTACCATCTGCAGCTCCATGCAAATATAATTATTATCTAATATTTTAGAAATTTCTTGTTTATCCTATTTTTTTGACAAAATGCAAGGCTCATGGTGGATCTATTTTAATAAGGGTTTCAAATTTTGGCACAGGGCCAGCAGTTTTTGAGGGGAAAGGTATGTTGATTATACTAACCACAGCACCTGACTGATACTTATTTTATTGACCCCAAAAGGATGGAAGGCAAAGCTGACCCTAGTGGCATTTGAACTCAGAATGTAAAGATGGACGAAATACTTCTAAACAATTTGTCCAGTGCCACTTGCACATTAATTTCATGAGCAGGCTGTTGCATTGAGTCAACCAATTGGAACACTCATCTCCATAAGCAACAGAGTGCTTGTGTGTGGGTGTGCATGCATGTGTGTGTTTATGCATGTGTGTGTGTGTGTGTGTGCCTTTAGGGAGAGAGAGAGAGAGAAAGAGAGGGAGGCAAGAGAGAATAGAAGTAATAATAAATCCTTTCTACTCTAGGCACAAGGCCTGAAATTTGTGGGGAGGGGACTAGTCGATTGCATTGATCTCAGTGCTCCACCAGTACTTATTTAATCAACACCGAAAGGATGAAAGGCAAAGTCAACTTTAGTGGGATTTGAACTCAGAATTGAAAACGGAGGAAATACCACTAAGCATTTCATCTGGTGTGTTAACGATTCTGCCAGCTCACTGCCTTAATAATTATAATATTAATAATAATAATAATAATAAAAATCAGGAGGATGAGGAGGAAAAGAAGAAGAAAGACAATTAGAGAGAGAGAGAGAGAGAGATCTTACCTGAAAGGAAATCCAGCTATATTGTTATAGTAGTAGTGGTAACGTCTTTTAGAAACCCGAATCTGCAAAAGTCAGCAAAAACAATGTATTAGCATAACATACACACATAAGCATGTATGTAAGTGTTTGTGTATATGTGTATGTAGGTATGTGTATATGCATGTGTGTGTGTGTATATGTGTATGTAGGTATGTGTACATGCGTGTGTGTGTGTTCTCTTCTGTTTTTAATTATTCCTCTGAAGAAGAAGCTGGTTTCTAACAAATATACAATGATACGTGTGTGTATGTGTGTGTGTGTGTGTTTGTGTGTGTGTCTGTATGCGTGTATATGTGCATGTGAATTGTGTGTATATTTATGTATATGTACATATATGTGTGTACATATATATATATGTATGTGTACACACACACACATTTATAGATATGTATATACATATATATATGAATATATATATATATATATATATATATATATATATATATATATATATATATATATATATATATATATATATATATATATATATATATATATATACATACATGTATATATATATATGTATATACATGCATCTATGTATAATATATATTTATCTATGCATATATGTATATGTATCTATCTATCTATCTATCTATCTATATATATATATATATATATATATATATATCTATCTATCTATCTCTCTCTCTCTCTCTCTCTCTCTCTCTATATATATATATATATATATATATATACACACACATGCATATGCATACATATACTGCCATATATATAAATACACACACACATACACTTATATACACATGTACACACATTATATACACAATTATTCATGCACATGAACATGTACGTATATATATATACACACAACTCACATCTATTTATCTACACACACACATGCACACACACACACACACACACAACACGCGTCTCATACATACATGTATGCATATCAGAAATCATGTATTTGTTAATATAGCCATGCATTGTGTGCTTTTTAACATATATGTATATGCATCATGTATCCTTCTTATTACACACAAACACACACACACTGAAAAACAACAAAAGAACAAAAATATCCATTATGCTATTGTAGTTTTGGATGCAAAAGTGCCTAACAGATGTTGGAACTAATATTAAGCTTTTGTTAATTTTTCAACTCTCAGAGGGTGGCATGTGTCTCATAATTTCTCCTCCTGACTTACATATTCAAATAGTTTCAGTACTAATCATGCTCTCAGACTAAAAGTTTATCCATTCCTATTGACTACTGTTGCTGGATATTGATTGGAAGAACTGTGTACTGCATTTGTGTACTTCAACTGTATGAAATGGAAGTGTATGCCTGCCTGAAATACAACTAATTCTCTTGTGCCCCCACTAGCCATGCTACTAAAACATAATATTAAATTATTTCTTGTATGCTGACCAATATCACTTGTGGTTGGTGAAGCATGAAATCCTAAACTGGTCGAGAGAGCTTTTTTAGTTCTAGTCAATTGATTTCTAAGTTTCAAATATCTTTCTAAAGCAGTCAGGTCATTTATTTTTTGTTCTTTTATTGAGCAACGAGAAGTTACATTAAGTTATTAGCAATAAAAAGCTGCAGGATTTTCCTGTTAAAGTTGAAAGTTCTGTATTGAAAAGTTGTGAGCAAAGACCATCCTTGATCAATTCTCTCTCTAAGGCCCAAATTTTCTCTCTCTCTCTCTCTCTCTCACACACACACACACACACACACACACACACACACACACACACACACAATCCACCCACATACCATCACTTTTTCTCTCATCTTTTCCCTGTCTATTGTGTTGTTATTACTAATCTTCTCACCCCTTTCTGTCAGTCATCTCCTACTCCTGTTACCTCTCCAAACCATTTGTATCACTGACCACTCCAACCACTTGTCCAACAGCATCCACTCCTCAGCCACATCTACTCAGTCTTTACAGTTATTACCTACTCTTATCTATCTTCCCTCCAACAAATTTATTCTTTTTTTTTAAACATTAGACTGCAACCATGCTGGGGCACCAACTCAAAGAGTTTTAGTCCAATAACCAACTTTTTCTTTTTAAAGCCTGGTACTTAATCTATCAGACACTTTTGCTGAACTACTAAGTTACGGGGATGTAAACACATGAATACTGGTTGTCAAGCAATGGTGATGGGACAAACACAGACACAAAGACACAGACACACAGACACACACACACATATATACAAGGGTGAGTCAAAAAGTAATGCCATTTTGTTTAGGACAGGTATAATTACCAACACAGGAACATGTATCATACATCAAAATGAAGCTGGTCCTCTGTGGATCACATCCCTACTACTCAGCATAGTCACCGTTTCTCTCAATAGCAATGTTCCACCTTCGAATGAGAGCATGTATCTCTGCCCCGTAAAGTTCTGTTGACTGTTCTTTGAGCCACTTCTTCACTACAGTTTTCACTTCCTCGTCACTAGACTATCATCTCTTTGGCCCCATGAAAGAGAGTTTGAGAAGCAAACATTATTCCAGTGACGAGGAAGTGAAAACTATAGTGAAGAAGTGGCTCAAAGAACGGTCAACAGAAATTTACGGGGCAGGGATATATGCTCTCATTCAAAGGTGGAACATTGCTATTGAGAAAAACGGTGACTATGTTGAGAAGTAGGGATGTGATCCACAGAAGACCAGCTT
This sequence comes from Octopus bimaculoides, assembly GCF_001194135.2. NCBI lineage: Eukaryota > Metazoa > Mollusca > Cephalopoda > Octopoda > Octopodidae > Octopus > Octopus bimaculoides. Next base: position 60,020,318 of record NC_068983.1, on the reverse strand, counting down.
CATTTTGATGTATGATACATGTTCCTGTGTTGGTAATTATACCTGTCCTAAACAAAATGGCATTACTTTTTGACTGACCTTCGTATGTATGATGGGTTTCTTTCAGCTTAGGTCTACCAAATCCACTCACAAGGCTTTGGTCAGCCCAAGGCTACAGTTGAAGACACTTACCCAAGGTGCCATACAGTGGAACTGAACCCAGAACCCTGTGGTTGGGAAGCAAGCTTCCTACTGCACAGCCATTACTCAATATTTATTCATCATTCATTAAGTTCAACCCCTCAACCATTCCATTTCTCTGACTATCTCCTATTCTACTTTCAAAATCTCAACCCACTTCTTATTCTGCCCCCATTCTGTCCCCATAAGAAGCTTATACTTCTTATTGTCACCATTCACTTCTAATTGTCTTGTACCTAGAGGGTCCACTCTTGACATTGCATTATAGTCTTAACAAGTGTCACCGTCATATAAGTGGCTTATTTCCAATTTTCTATGAAAGCATAACCAAACATGGGGAGATATTATCTTGATTAGTAACAGGTAAGGTTTGGCAACAGCAAATGCATCTGGCCAAACCCATGCAAGCATGGAAAAGTGAACATGAAAACAATAATGACAGTCTGTCTGTCTATCTATCTATCAATGTATTTATCTATCCATCTATCTATCTATTTATGTATCCATTTGTATATATACATTGAGTGGTGTGGAGCTAAATGGTCCTAGCAATTTCCTTGGTAGCATCCCAACACATATAAGGCTAACATGATATTCAGGAGGAATACATAAATACTCCCAATCAATCAACTATTCAATATAATAACCAGTGCGATGTGAAACTATTGGGTGTCCTGTAAATCCATTTACGCAGCAACAAGATACTGCACATATGCAGTGTAAAATTGAGTAAAAAAATCAAGACAGGACAAGTCAAAATTTTGCTACATGTGTTTCCAAAGCACAGTCATTTATTTAGTAATGCATAGTATTACATGATGTTACATAAATTTACATTATTACATACCAACACCATTTCAGTAGGCAATATAGTAAAGTTATGTAATATGTAATATCATGCATTATTGAATTAATGGCCACTCTATGATGATATGTGTAGCAAAAATTTGAATTGTTCATTCTTGTTTTTTTTACCACATATATATGAGCATGTGTGTGCATGTATGTGTGTGAGTGTGTATACATACATATGAATAAATAAAAGAAAACAAATTATATAATCAATTCATCAGCTGTAAGCTGATGAATTAATTATGAGTCAGTCATTACTAAACAATAGGTAACGCATTATACTCTCAAGGTTTCTTCAGAATCTATGAATTTCTACATCTGAGAGATCTCATGTTATACACAGTTTTTTTTTTCATGAGGCAGACTGATCTTGCAATGATTTTTGGAATGGTGGGTCTCAAAGCAGATAAAGTTATAAATAGCAGTGTGCAAATATTGGATTAAACAAAACCCTTTGGACAGAAATCATCAAAGGATGCCTGTGAGATCTGAACCTTCATCTGCTTTGAGATCTAACATTCCAAAAAAGAATTATTTCATGTTCTCTCAAATTTTATAATTCTTATGACACTGACAACATACAATTATTTCTGGTAAGAATAATGTTTCTAAAACAGATAAAGAAATTTGAAGGACTGTTTTGGTCCAATGATAGGACATCTGTCATGTTTACAAAAGATGTGGGTCCAAATCCTATTGGAAGCCTTTGACTTATTCTATCCAAAAGGGTTTTTTAACCCAATATTTACATGTTACCATTTATAGCTTTATGTGATTCAAGACACATCATTACAAAAAGATAATTATTTCATGCTCTCTTGAAGTATCTAAATTCTTCTGGTGTCCAAAATATAACTCTATACTTTGCAGCTGTCTGTATGTACATTCAGAAAGGAAGTTTACCATTTTATAATGCTGACATTTTATGGCTGAGTATAGAGGCATATAAATATATTAAGTTCTAATAAATGTTTATATGTTTTGCTTATGGCAAAGCAAAATTATAACGTATGTGTGTGTGTGTGTGTGTGTACAAATGCACACACACACACAACACACACACACAAATAAATCATTAAACTAGCTGAGACTGATATTTGTAAATGAAATGCAACCATCCTTATATATTGGCCTTATATATTGGTGCCAATATGAATACAATATCAAATAATATAGTGTTCAAATTGAGATATCTGTTTGTATGAGGAGTTTCCAGAAAAAAGTTCACTAAGGCAACTGGACAACAATGCTAAACACAGGTTTAATAGAAAAGATTAAAGGACAATTTTAAAATGAAATTTACCTTGTATTATAAGAGACCAAAGTACATACAAAGTGTTGGAAGGGGGTGACAAACTATTTCAAAACTATGGGAGACATACATTTAAAAAATTCATTTAAAATTTATGGAATTGTATGAATTGTGCTGTAAATATTCCTTTTTACTACGGGCACAATGCATGGAATTTAGGGATAGGGGTTTAGTTGATTATGTTGGCCCCCAGTGCACAACTGGTACTTATTTCATCAAGCCTACAAAGATGAAAGGTAAAGTTGACCTTGGCAGAATTTGAACTAAGAACATAAAAGACAGATGAAATGCTGCTAAGCATTTTGTTCAGTATGCTAATGATTCTGCCAGCAGCTCATTGCCTAATTGAGCTGTAGATATTAAGATGAGAAATGATTAAAATTCTGAGTTCATGAAAAAACTTTGAACTTAGATATTGATAACCTTTTTAATACTAACCCACTTCAAACCACCTTTGGTTCTAATAAATATATTCCTTGTTTTAAAGTGACCTAAATAAAAATCTACCATGAAAATATATGTATACTTGCATCCCAAACAGCTCAATAATGATAAAGTTATTCTAATAATTTCTTCATTATCTTAAAAATTAATTGACTCAAAGGAAGCATATTTTAGCATGAATACAGTAATAGCAGGGAACAAGTTATCTTCATTGTATTGACAACAGTATTTCAAGATGTTAGATTCAGTTGAAGGTTGTGATATGTAAAGTCAAATACATCAAAGAAATTTTGTAACCAAAAAAATACAAGACTTGTAATGAGAAAATGTATCCTAAAGCTCATTAATGTTGATTGCTTTATTATTTTTGTTTTTGCAACTGTCAATTGTAAATGATGGCAATGCTAATACTGTTCTGATAACCAATGTAAAAGGTGACACGTTTCAATAGTACAAAACATTATGAACACATTATATCTGGTTTGAAAAATAATGTTCTGGAATGTTTCAGTGTACTTTTGAAGTTTGTAATTTTTAAATACCTATTGGCAGGGTATTTCATGGTTTTGGAGCTTCACTTTTTCTGGGCACTTTTGATAATAACTGTTAACTGGTTGTGAGCTAATGTCGAAGCTGATCAATCATATAAGAAAAACTAAACAATTGACATTTTTAACAGATCAGGAAGAAATGTTTGAAGTACATGTACTCTCTTACTGAAAGTCAATACTAAACTAAGCTACATGAAAAAGCATGCCTTTTTTCTTTTCAAAAAGAATCCCTAGTAATAATATGAGCACAACTTTCTTGATTTTAAAATTTTCTGAGTGTTTCATGAGATATCAAAGACGAAGACACAGTTTGAAAGTAAATGCCTCAGCCATTTTCAGAATGCAAATGATTTAATAAATGTAGTAAATAGCGATACACATATCAGTAAAAATGTCAACTATTGATTGAATATGGTTCAGAAAAAAAATAAATGAGAGTTCAATTACTGCCAGAAATAGTTTACTATCTAACACTATTATTAAATTTCTTCTTTGACATTTTTACTGTAAATTTTCTTCTCTGTCTGACACATTTTACTGTCTTTGACAATGGCACCAATGTAAAACTGATATCAAGCATAGCAACTTTAGTATTTAGTAATTATTTTGGAACAGTTAATTCTTAGAGAGTTGAGATTCGTCTGCTTGCTGATGAATATTTTTGAATATCTGATGTTATTATCTGTTAAACTTTGCTTCTAATAATATTTGTTTTTTTTTTATCTGCTCTTATTGAATATGATTTCTATGTAACTAATATTTGATCTTTAAGCATCATTATGCTTATCTTCTAAGAATAAATACATTTTCATTTTTAAATATATCTACACTTCAATTGCCTGACTTTATAATTTCTTTTTTTTTCTCTCTTTTCGAATGCAAATATTCTTCTTTTTATTTGCAAGATATCGAATAATAGAATTACAAAATGTAGTCTCACTCTATTAAAATAAAAACAATTTTAAAACAATCATAAGAAGCATGCTAGAAATCAGTCTAAGCTTTTGATTATCTCTAATTTTGGTGTGTCACAAATTTTTCATCCATTCAGTATTATTTGAAACATCCACCTCCCCATAGGTGAAGATCCCATTATTGCTAAAGAGATAATTAGCATTAGAATAGAGTAACTTATATCTTGAGTGATTTGAAGGTTTTATAATGTAGATCTCTTATTCCTAAGATTACATAAAACTGTAGCATAGATAGACTCTTTATTTCTCTCTGAACAGAACCACTTTGTATTGAGGTTAATCTCCATTATACATGCAAGCAACATCAATAACCTCATTTTACAGTGAAATATCGCAAAAGCTAATGAGAACATGACACACTGGAGAGTGATGTCAAGTAATTTCCCTTGGTGACATCATATCCAGAGGTCTTGTAGAAATCATACAGTGTGATTGCATTTACAATCTTCCACTTAATTCTGCCAACTCTTTCAGAAAATATTGTGACAGTTTTCACTTATGCTTAGCATTGTTTGAATTAGGAAGTTTATCAAGCCATAAAGTAAAAGGTAGTAAATAATGAACTTAACAATGTTAAATATCAATAGGTGTTCTGCAAATGGCTTTAGTATAAGTTAGAGAGATATTGAGACAGCTCTAATTATTTTCTTTTCACTGCAGTTTCCTCCAAGATCCTACCTAAAAGCAACAATAAGTGCATTTAGATTTTCCAGAAGAGAAACTTGATATTTGACTATGCAAAACTTTAAATCGAATCAATCATTTAACGAGTTTCAGGAGTTCATAAAGCAGGTGTTTAATATTAGTTTATATAGTATTAAGAAGATGAGATACACAGCATACTCAAAATAAAGAGCTAGGAAATTGTTGAGAAGATATTTGTATAAAAATCATAGCTATTTCTTAATGTCAATTACAAAAACAAAGCTCTAGAATGGAACCAGTAGTTCAATGATTGGGATCAGTAAAAGAATAAAAGAACAGTAAGGTCAACTGCGTGAAATAGAATTAAATATCTTTGTATGAGACAAAAGATAAACATCTATGCAAGTATTGGAGCTTACAACTAATTATTTAGGGATCTGAGAGTTAGTCTCAAATACGTATATGGTAAATGAAAGGCAGAAGATGGAAGATATAAGAATTTTTATTAATTATGACATTTGTTTCCATATACGTAACAAACACTGTAAAAGTGACCATACCTCACCAGTAAGCTACCTGGTATAAACCATTCATTTTATACACACACTCACATATATATGTATGTATATATGTATTCATATGTATTAATGATTGTTTATATGTAAAGTGATATATAAAATCAATTTAACATGAAATTGAAGGATCACTCAATATTTTTAGTATCACACAAATGTATTAGCTTCTACAAGGAAAAGGCTGACAGTGACTTCAAAGTTTCATTTTACTAACTATTATGAGCAGTAAACTGAAACTTTGAAGTCACTGTCAATATTTTTTTTGTAAAAATTAATATATATGTATTTAATCTTATTTTTATCATTTAGAATATAAAGCAAGTATATACAGATTAGTTTTGGCATAGACTAAAACGAAATAATTAAAGCAAAATTCTTGTCTCTTTTCCAGAAGATAAACAAATAAAATTAGCTTGGTATTTATTGCAGGTAAGTAACAGAAACGAATTTTGCCAGATTTCAATTAAAGTCCTCATGTATTTATTTTTAAAATCAGCGAAGAGAATTTTGGTCAAGAAATTATATTTTAAAGGTCAGCTTACCAAATGGCAACATAAATTCAACCATTGCCAATTGACATTATTCAGGTTTCCATTTATGCTAAATATAATATAATATGTGGGTGCCTATCTGTCTGTCTCTCTTGTACACACACACATACACTCACACATATACTCAGTAGCATCCTTTGATTGTATACCCTTTACCAGTGTTCAGTTTAACCTTTCATTCTTATATTGCTGCTTTATAATCATACTATCTGAGCAAGGAGAGGCCAAATTGTTGCAAATATGAATTGTGCTATTTTGGAATAATCACAAAACTAAATATTGGTATTTCGAATGTATTTAGTGCAAACAATTCAAGAAGTTATCTAAGATAACTGTTACATAATAATACCCATGTTAATCAACATTTCAAAATATTTTGAAACGCATTCAAACTATCAACATTTGGTTTTGCAATTATTCTGATGTATATATCATTCATTCAGACATACATTTACATACATATCTAGACATGCAATTATATTCATGAGAATACATACATAAAACAAAACATACAATTCTGCACATGCAGTGATTCCAAATACTGCACTTATACACAAATACAACAAAAATATCCTGTTGATGATGTTGAAATTTTAATGAAGGAGCCTTGGATCTAGGTTAGAAACTGATACTTTTTCTATTGGCAAGAAATCTTGAAATAAAATTGAATAATGACATACATACGTACATACATTCATACACATATGCATACATACATACCATCATTCAACATCGACTCTTCTACCCTAGCATGGGTTGGATGGAAATTATTGAGGCAGACTTTCTATGGTTGGATGCCGTTCTTGTCATCACCCTTCACCTGTTTCTAAGTAATGTAAGTACTTCCCCATGGCCAGATATCTTTTTCGTGAAAGATTAGAAATGGACATCATTGGTTGAATGATAATGATGCTCATTTTCAAGCATTGCATGATGTCAAGAAACATGCACATGCACACACGGTGCACATGTACGTGTGTGCACACACACACACACACACACACACACATGTAAGAGGCTTCTTTTGGTTTCAGTCTACCAAATCCACTTACAAGGTGTTGGTTGGCCTGAAGATTAAAGCAGAAGACACTTCTCCAAAGTGCTGCATAGCGGGATTGAACCTGAGACCACAACTAATGAACCAACCAACCAACCATCCAACCAGCCAACCAACCAACCCACTCGACTGGTTAAAGTGTAAGAGAAAAGGCCAGAACAGAATAGGTTTCTTGCTGTAGAGGATCCACATGGTTACTCAAATTTTAGAAGAGAGGTTATGAGTGACCAGGGTGAAGCTGGGAAGAGAGATAAAATAGTAAAGGTGAGGTGTCAGGGCAGACCCTCAAGGCATGAGGTGAGTAGTTGCATGTGGGGACAAGAGAAACGGGAAGAGTGGATGGGAAGAGATTGCAAGGGTGTATAAAAGAGTAAGGGATAGGGGATAAGTGAGAGCATGAAAATTATGAAGAACAAGTGTTGAGGGATGGGTGTGGCTGTGTGGTAAGGAGCTTGTTCCTCAACCACACAGTTCCAGGCTCAGTCCCTCTGCATGGCACCTTAGGCAAGTGTCTTCTACAATAGCATTAGGCTGACCAAAGTTTTGTGAGTGGATTTGATAGATGAAAACTGAAAGAAGTCCGTCATATATTTGTGTGTGTGTGTGTGTGTGTGTATGAATGTGCTTGTGTCTGTGTCTGTCCCCCACCACCAGCTGAGAACTAGTGTTGGTGTCTTTATGTCACTGTAACTCAGCAGTTTGACAAAGGACACTGATAGAATAAGTACCAGGTTTAACAAAACAAAAAAAAAGTGATGGGGTCAATTCAGTTGATTAAAAATTCTTCAAGGTGGTGCCCCAGCATGGCCGCAGTCTAATGACTGAAACAGGTAAGAGATGAAAGATGATAAAATAAAAACATAAGAAGCTTGTTTCCCAATCACATGGTACTGGGTTCAGTCTCTCTACGTGGCACCTAGAAAAAGTGCCTACTACTCTGGCCTTGGGCTAACCAAAGCCTTGTGAGGAGATTTGGTAGATGGAAACTGAAAGAAGCCACCGTATAT
>NC_068983.1:60008456-60012117 GCF_001194135.2 Octopus bimaculoides | reverse complement strand
ATATATATATATATATATATATATATACTGCTTGACAACTGGCGTCAGTATGTTTATGTCCCCATAACTTAGCAGTTTGGTATAGAGACTGATAGAATAAGTACCGGGCTTAAAAAAGAAGTACTAGGGTTGATTCATTCATTTGACTAAAAATTCAAGGTGGTGCCCCAGCATGACCACAGTCTAATGACTGAAACAAGTAAAAGATAATAATAGATGTTGATAATGATGATTGTGTGAATGTGTGTGTGTGTGTGTTTGTGTGTGTGTATTTGAGAAGAGGTAAGTTTATTTCGTTTAGGTCCTGGTGGGAAGGAAAAAGACAAACCTTATCACCATTAAATCGCTTCATTAAAGATACTCGAAAGCAATATTCACATCTAGACAGGGTATTAGTGTCCACCGTCAACAACTTGAAGATTGATTTCAGTAATAATATCTACTAATTATCACAGATTCTAATGTAGTATTTACAAAACGACCGTGCTAAATGAAGCCCAATAACATGATATACCAGTTTGCTGTGATAAATTAACTATAATCTCCAATTGATTCATTTGATCCAATACTTAACGAATATAAATGAGAATAATTCCTCTTGTTGTTGATAATTACTCACACCACACAGGGAATATTATGTCACCATAACAACATGAACATTAAACTAGTATTAATGTCTGTGTTGGCATCTGACCAACCTCTTTGTAGACAGGTAGATAGGTAGGTTGTATGGTGATAGCTGATAGGTTTCTAATGATATATAATGCAATGTCTGTTATATAGTTATTATTACCACAAGGTTTTAGGCAGAAGGCAGTGAGCTGGCAGAATCGTTAGCAAGCCAGGCAAAATGTTTAGCAGCATTTTGTCTCTTTAAGTTCTGAGTTCAAATTCCACTGAGGTTGACTTTGTCCTTCATCCTTTTGGGGTTGAAAAATTGAGTACCTGTAGAGCACTAGGATTGATGTAATTAACTTACCCTTCCCCCTGAACTTTCTGGCCTTGTGCTAAAATTTGAAGCTATTATTACCAATAGGTCTAGGGAAGTGAATTTGGCAGAATCAGTAGAGCATCAGAAAAAAATGGCTCATAGTATTTAGTTTTGAAATTTTACATTCAGAGTTCAAATTTTGCTGGCATCAACTTTGCTTTTTATCCTTCTTGGGTTGATGGAATAAGTCCCTATCAAGTACTAGCAGTTGATATAAACAGCTCTTCCTGTCTTGAGCCTCAGTGAGAAACCCTTATTATTGTGAGATCTCATATTTGTTTAGGCAGAAGGACTGAAATTTCAAGAGGAGGGGTTAGTTGATTACTCTGACTTCTGTACTTGATTGGTGATTTATTTTATTGAACCCAGAGAGATGAAAGGCAAAGTTGACATATGAACTCAGAATGTGAATTGCTGGGAGATATACTGCAAAGTATTTTGTCCAATGCTCAGGAGCCAGTTACACAATCACTTACAAAGTTATTACTTCTAGGCTAGGCATGCAACACAGTGTAATTGTGGTAGTTGCTGACTGTAAGGTCAGACCTGATCAGATGATCTCTGATCAAACTAGGTATTCCAGCATCACACATCCCATATTTTTGCATAATGCTGCATTATCTAATGTGTCTATTCCATTTTTTTTTAATGACAAGCTGCATGGTTTGAGGAAAGTTTAAATGCTTTTTCTAACGAGCTGAGTGACCACATAGAGGATTCCTTTCACAGTTACCAGATTATTTTCATTAGAAGTTGCACATAATTTTCAAAAAGATGTGGATTGTATTAAGGAGTTATCCAAAAAGTAAATTTTGTAGGTAAATTAAGTTCAGGAAGCTTATTATCTCTGCTGGCATTAAAGGGCTTATCCTACAAGATCAAGGACAGATTATATGATGCTTGTGTACGAAGTGCATTGCTGCTCAATGCAAGATGTGGATGTTGAGTGAAGGAGACATGCAAAGGCTAGAAAAAAATGAGGTGAACATGCTTCGGCAGATATATGAAAAACAGTATAAATGAACTGAGAGGCACACTGGGTATAAGAAGAATCAGGCATAGCATGCAAGAGAGGAATATGTGTTGGTATGGGCATGTGATGTGAATAAAAGATGGCATCTACATAAGCAAGTACCAAGCACTCAAAGTGAATGGTATTTACGAAAGAGGGCGACTGAAAAAGACTTGAGATGAGGTGGTGAAAAATGATCTTAAGATGTTATATCTGATGAAGGAGATGACAGAGAATTGCATCAACTGGTGATATGAGGTGCTGCAGAAGTTACAACTTTCTGTGTAACCTATTCTCCTAACTGCAGTGCTTATTCTGTACTCTCTTATCTGTTCTACTCACTGTACCATGACAACCATAACTAAGAGAAAAGTACTTGATTCATGCACCACCTATGCTTGACTAATCCTTGTTTCTCCTTCTTGAATTATGATACTTGACTGAGGGGAGTACCTTTCTCTTCTCCCCAAATTACTCACAACCATCTCATCTTTCCTTCACACACTTCTTGACCAACCTATGGATAGGTGAAGTGATACAACTCCACAACATGGCTAGCACTACATTTCCTTCTGTCCTAGTACTCTCTAACTCTCTTACACGTTCCCTTCAATTACCTCCTTTCCTAACAATGTCTCTACTCTCTCTCAACAGTACACCTGTCTAACTCCAACAAGAATTGTCTCAGACTCTGGTGGACTCTCCAATTCATATTAGCATGGTAGACAGGCTGACCCAGTCCATCACAGGGTCCAACTACTTAAACCACCTCATTGCCATTACCATTCTGTAACCCCTTCTCTTTCACACTAACTCTTGACACTACTCTTCTCTTCCTTTTTGTCTGTCACCTCATGCTCCAAACCAACACTATTCCCTCTCTTATTCTCTCTATTACCATTCTCTCACAATAAATCTATTCCTTTCCATCATGGGGTTTCTTGTTTTCGCTTTGTAAGCTGTAAGGTAATCCCAACAGTGCTGGTACCACAAAATGCATTTAGTACACTCAAGGTGACTGGTAATCGATTTGAGAAGCAACAAGGCAAAGCTAAGAGAGCTCTTTAGTCTTACTAATGCCAAAGCAAACTCTATAGTGTTTGGTATTAGGAAGGGTTTCCAGCCATAGAAACTATGTTAAAAATGTACTGAGTGCACCAACTACCACAGGAACAATTTTCAGCTAGTACCTGGAATTTCTCAATTTTCTCAATTTCCTAGATATCCACTCTACTATCAAATGGAATTACGAAATTTATGATCTGATATAGGTTTTTTTTCTGTCCTCTACGATTATATCTGATCTCTTTGTTTCACTTATGTCATCAGTCTCTGTGGAGAAATTCCTAAAAATCCTATAATTGCTCTTCAATAAAACAACCTCTGGCTCATGTCCATACTACTTTGTTCTCACTTCATATCCATAAACTTGGTCAACATCTTGATGTACTCTTTTACCAACACTGTCATGTCTTCATTTATATCCACCTTGTGCCAGCTTACTGCACTCACATAGGAAATGGTTAATATTTGTGTCCCCTTTTCATGCATTCTGCAACTGCTCTCTACCTGTGTTTTATGAATCTTTTTTATATTATTATTATTATTATTATTATTATTATTATTATTATTATTATTATTAAAAATAGTTTTGGGAA
>NC_068983.1:60001813-60008396 GCF_001194135.2 Octopus bimaculoides | reverse complement strand
ACACACACACACACACACACACACACACACACACACACACACACACACACACACACACACACATTCTTTCCTGCTTGCAAATGTTAACAGTAGTTGTTTAGTAGAGTTACAGCTACCACCATACCAGATGCACACAATCTAGACTCAAGTTGGATAATTTAATCTGCATTACAGGTGCAGTAATATTTTAGATTAGCAGAGCATGTGTAATTGAAGTAGATGCCTTACAGTTGAATGCCTTCTCCAAGGATAAGGGACTATGGGAAGTAAATGAGAAGAAATATTTGCAACAAAAATGTTGGTATTGAATCAATTTTGAAAGAAAACAAAGAAATAAACAAACAAACAAACTAATAAATAAATAAATGATTTTACTAGAAACTCAGAGAATTCAAGGAGTAAATTACCTGAATATTTGGTTTGGAATGTTTAAAATTGATCTAAATTTAAAATAATTTGATAATTTGGTTTCTAAAATAATTAACATTATTAATTTTGATTTAAAAATGAATCTAGCTGTTTTTTTTTTTTTAGTTTTGTTTTATGAAATAATTTTTTTTTAAATTTGAAAATTATTATTCATTGAATATAATACTGAAAAATATTTTTAGCCAACTTAAATACTGTCATCTTGTTTTTTTTTTGTTTCAAATAAATTTTTAGCAAAGAAGTAATAAATAACAAACCAAAAAACAATAAAACCATCACATAATTCTACTTTACATTTCTATCGGCTATGCTTGGAGTGAAGAAGCAAACTTTATAAGTGTGACTAAAAAAAAAAAAAGGAAAAGAAACAAAATAAAACAAAAGAAAATGCTAGTCACATGACTGCATTGAGCAGATGCATGATCAAAATAGAGATTTTTTTTTCTTCTAACATTCCAGGTTTGCATTTTTCATTTATTTTTCATTTTCTCAATACACTTCGCATGTTTATTTTTTTCTTTTGCAGTTGCCTGTAGCTTAGAAAAATCTATCTTATATAATCTCTTCCTATCCTTCTTTTTCCTTATATGTGATATTTCAACAAAACTAAACATTACTTCAAGACATTATGTTAATTTTCTTTTTTCTTTTTATTTTGTTATTTCTAAAATTTTCTCAAGTATTTTTCCTGGATGAAAACTTTCATAATTTTTATGTCTTTTATAGCTAAATATTTGATGCTGATCTCTCTAATAATTAGAGCAAGTTCATACCTAATATTGTTTCATGTTCATTTAACTTAGATTATTGAGCCCCTTCCAAACACATTAAAAAAAAAATATTTCAAGAACTAGTTAATTGTATGTTTTTTGTTTTATGCATGAAATAAATAAATAAAAAAAACAAGAAACCACATTGTAAGCTTGAGTGTTACAGTTGTTGTTGTTAGTTAGCCCCAGGCTAGCTCTGTTCTGATTCTGAAAACCTATGATTAAATACATTCATGCAGTGATCATCCCATTTTTATTTAAAGCATAATGCATCCAAGACTACATTATTCTGAATTCATATTTTCTTCTCTTTTTAAGAGAGTAGAATGTGATAAGAAATTTGGCTGCTATTTCTTGTAGGTTGAGAAACCTCATAGAGGTCCTCTCATTTGTTTGTTGTGAATGGTTTGATAGTATGTAGTTCATTCATTTTACATCCATTTTTCCATGCTAGCAAGAGTTAGATGAATGAATGTGTTACTGAGTCACTGTTTTAACAGGTGGTTGCCCTTCTCGACACTAACCCTTATCTGAAAGAAGCTTATAACACACACACGCACACACATATTTGGCGATGTACTCTGCTTAAGAGGACCTGCCAGGCAAGTGCACCTGTACTGGTGGCATGTAAAAAAAAATCAGCCTTTGAATATTGGGCCTGACAGAGGCAAAGTGGCTGAGTACCTTTCAAGGACCTTTAACTGGGATTGTGTGACTAACATTGAGCAGATTATTTCAATCAGTCTATCACAGGATAAGAACACAAATCTATGAACTAATAATGTCAGTATAATGAATTGATAAAAAGGGGAAAATGAAATTTACAAGGAATTGGTATTTTAACACGAAGAGTAGTGCAGTAATAACCACTTGGTTCTGGGTTTAGTGCCATTGCTTGATACTTTATGCAAGTGTCTTCTACTATAGCCCCTAATTTGAACAAAGTCTTGTGAGTGGATTTGGTAGACAGAAACTGAAAGAAGACTATAGTATATGTGTGTGTGTGTATGTATGTATGTATGTATGTATGTATGTGTGTGTGTTTTGTATGTGTGTGTGTGTGTGTGTGTGTGTGTGTGCATGTGCGTGCTTTTGTGTGTATGAGTTGGTGTCTTCTTGCCTTGACATTGTATGATTGTTGTAAACGAGTGTTACTGTCATGCAAGTGGTGTCCTTTGTTTTCGATCTCCTGTGAAACCATGTCCAGGTATGGAGCAAAATGACCTCACTTGGAAACAGATGAGTGTTAGTGACAGGGGTGGAGTGTATCTGGATGTAGAAAATCTGCATCAACTAGTTCTGTCCAATCCATGTGAGCATCGAAAAGTAGAAGTTAAAACGATGAAGATGATGATGATGATGATGATGGTGGTGGTGATGGTGAATAGTTCACTAAGAAAAAAATATGAAGTCATACCAATCCTATCCACATCTCCAAAGATAGTGAAGGATAGTTAGACTTTTTACTTTAAACCAGAGTATCTTGAGAGGTAGTTTATATGTAAACTGTTTATTTCTCAACAGCAAATAAGAATGAAAGGGGAAGGTTCCAATACACATGATCATAGTAATCATTGCAGTTTACCAGTTTGGCCAAAATATTCATGACACAAGCAACATTTAAAGTATGAAGAAATATAAAACAATAGTATTATGAAATAGTAGTAATAATACTAATGATAGATATAATACTAGATATTATAAAGTAGTAACCGTGTTAGTAGTAGCTTATTCTTTAAAATGAAAAGATGTGTAGGATGAAATGTTGATAAATGAATATGATTGTTTGGAAAGCTGAGATGAAAAGGCATTACACAGAGAATCATAAAAGCATATTACATTTTAGTTGAAACAGCTTCTTATCATTACACGAAATGGATTGGGGTGGGGGGCAGAAGCTGCAGTTTCATCCAAATGTCCAATATAAACAGTGGGAATAGCTGAAATTTATTCTAGCCTCTTTCCATATAAATGTCATTTACAACTGGAAAAACGCTTCAATTGGCTAATGTAATAATTTATTTCTGATAGAGTATGAGCGACAGATACCATTCTCATGGTCGCTATATGGAAAATTGCATTTTATGACAAAACCGTTAATTCTTGTCATGCAATCTAGATTAAATGTTGTCATGCCAAGCTAAAGCTTTAACAGGGTAACAAATATGAGTTCCTCGATACATAGTCCAATGTAAGTAATAATCAGGTATTCTCAGATTCTAATATACCTGAACCATTTTCAGGTAGCATGCTCATTTATCAAAATTTCTTACTTTGTAACTCTAAATTTCTTATGAAACAATGTTCCTAACCCTAATGTCTACTTTGTTATAGAGATAAGTGAAAGCTTCTCATAACCCTAAAAATGTCTCAAGATTAAAAAAAAAAAGACCAACAAACTACAAAAGTTTACCAAAATTAGAATCTACAAAAAATGTGTATTCAGGAATTCTAATGAAGCCTTCTTCTTCCCCAATATTGGTTTAACGTCTATTTGTTTGGCATAGATTTGCCGGGTCATATTGAAAAACACTGTTTGGTGATAAATGGAAAATACTACTGTCAAGAATTATGCTTCTGTACTGGAGAAAGCCCAACAGTTCAAGAGAAATGTTCTGGTTTATTGCTTATCTTTTGTTTGTAGACATTTTATTACTCTTGGTAGAAGAAGAATGTTTATTACTTACAAAATCTTTATGGACAGCCACATTCATGGATATGCTTCCCTGATGGCCGTCTTTCATAGCAGTCTCTAAATTCTTCACCTGTAAAAGAGTAAAATGTTCTACTTTAACAGGAATTGAAATAAATGAAGAAATAAAACTAACATAATGAAGATAAACAAAAGAGACAAAAAGAATTTTAAGTTCATCTTAATGATATATATAGGTACAGTCTGAAAAATTGAAATGACATGGCCATAGCAAAGTAATACTGCTGAGGTATTCACATAGCGTGTGTGTGTATAAATACATATATTTACATATACAAACATACATACATGCTCAAAAAATACATAAACGTAAGTGATTTAGCTGAAAGACAAATTAAAGAAATTGCTGGACAAATAGTTTCAGTTTTGATATACCAACTCTGAAAGATCACCTTTTAAACATATCTAAGAAAAATAAACTTGTAATATGGAAATTAATTAGTTAATTAATTAATAAGATTGGAATGCAGCAATGCATCACTTAGCAAAGTTGCACTTGATGATCACACTTTAATGATGTATAGCTTGTTTATAATTATAAAAATGGATACTTGATCATCTCTAATAATAGGCACAGGTGTGGTGGTGTCATAAGATGCTTGCCTCCCAACTGCATTGTTCTAGGTTCAGTCCCACTGTGTGGCACTTTGGGCAAGTGTCTTCTACTATAACCTTGGGCTGACCAAAACCTTGAGAGTGGATTTGGTAGACAGAAACTGAAAGAAGCCCATCATATATTGTATACATATATATACACATATGTGTGTGTGTGTTTGTCCCTCAGCACAGATTGACAACTGGTGCTGGTGTGTTTATGTCCCTGTAACTTAGTGGTTTGGCAAAAGAGTCTGATAGAATAAGTACCAGGCTTAAAAAAATAATGATCCATTTGACTAATAAATGAACACTATGACACCATCAACTTCTTTTTCATCGTCATCGTCGTCATCGTCATCATCATCATCATCATCATTGTCTAAACCCATATTATGCAAAAATATGTACATATGTTTGTGTTGTCGCGTTTGTCTTCCAGCTTCACTGCCTGACAACGAGTGTTTGTTGGTCGCAGTCTAATGACTAAAACAAGTAAAAGATAAAAAGATAAATGATTGCTTTAAAAGTTTAATCACTTCAGTGTACCTCAACAATGTGTATATGAGCATTTGGTTATTTATTCAATCACTCAATTTGCATTATGAGGTCGTGTGTGAATACTTTATTTACATACTCTCCAGTACTCTTTCATCTTAAAACTTTCTGATTGGTGCTATTGATTTAGATAATGTCTAACTAGATCACACATAGTTTAACACAACGTTACTCCTGAAAACAATTACCAAGTGGCTAACTATAAATCTAGCTCAATTTTAAAATAATGTAGTGCATTCTGTCTAGTTTTTATTGTCTAGTTCTGTCATTTTAATTACAGGACATAATCACACCACTTAGTAAAATAACTGGCAAAATTAAAAACTAACCAATTTGGCAATATTGGAATAGCCATTACAGTAGTTGCAAACATAACGGCTATTTATAAAACTATTTCTAAATAACTTTATCTCTCACTTAACGACTGGACATCAGGAACCATCTGAATTGTTAAGGTATTCATGTAGATAACGGAATTTTTTTCAAAAAAATCCACTTTTCACAAGTGAGGTTTCAATCTTATAAGTTTCCTTTTGTTTAAACTCTTTTGATATCAACCCACCAGAGACTATACTTATTTTGAATGTTCCAAACACCTGTTTAATAAAGTCTTTCTTGTTTTAAAAATTAATTGGAAAAAGCAGTGTCATGAAAAAATCACTGGTGCTGGTGCCATGTAAAAAGCATCTGTGATATTGTCACATTAGGAAGGGCATTCAGCTGTAGAAACCTTGCCAAAATAAACAACTGGAACCTGATACAAAGCGTACAGGTTGCTTTTTATATGGTACCACAGGTACCAACAACAGTGCTTTTACATGGCACCAGAATAACTGGTCTTTCTGTTGGATTCACACTGGTAAGACTCTCTTTTCTCCATGCATTCTCCACATTTAACAACTTTTCATAGCAGCACTTCCATGCCTTTTTCTTTTCAGAATCTCTAAGTGAAAGTAAACCAATAACCATCCATACCCATTTCACATCCACAATGTCTTGATTCTCTCTGGTACACTGTCCTGTTATCTGGACTATATGTTCTGGGTTGCCTATTTTTACTGTAGTTGGGTTGCCTGTTTTGGGTTGCCTATTTTTACTGCCTATTTTTACTGTAGTGTACCCCTTATCTTGTTTATAACAATTTACATAAAACCTTCATTTATTTTCTATGGTGGACCCCTGTAGTCAATAAAGAAGTCATTATTAAAATTTGATAGTTTTCATCCGTCGTATATTGTAGCAAAAGAAATTATTATTAATACTATTGTTGTTGTTGATGATGTTGTTAACATTATGACTATTATTTTCTTCTCTTTTAAAAATTACTATTAAGTGCAGATTTGAAAAGCAGTCATGTCTTACCATCAGCTATTAATTTACCAATTTATTGATTAATGAAGGTGATGTAAATGATGGATATTGGAATGCCAGACTCAATGCATTATTGTATTTAGTTCCTTGATGTTTGGTTCTGAGTTTAAAAATCATTGAAGTCAAATTTGAAATTCATTCCACCAGA
>NC_068983.1:59997440-60001713 GCF_001194135.2 Octopus bimaculoides | reverse complement strand
ATATATACTTAAACTAAATACAGAACACTTGTTTTGCAGCCAAAATTACTAATATACAGTGTGTGTTGAATATTTGTGTACAGAGTTTAGTGAGCGGTAAATAAAAGACAATGTAATGTGTAATGTAACATAGCATGTAGCGAACTGTAACTTTCTCATTTCCCTTTCAGACACATCAACACCATCAACATGCTAGGTTCCAGTGAAAAAGCATGCTGTTCTCATGGTGCTGGTATCTTGAAAGTAGGAATGCAATTTATCCTACATTGTCAAATGGCTTCATTGTTTACTGAATGGACACTATGAAGCCATCAAGCATCTTTGTCATCATCATCATCATCATCATCATCATCATCATCATCATTGTCTAAACCTATATCATGCAAAAGTATGTATATGTGTTTGTGTTGTCATATTTGTCTTTCAGCTTCACCACCTGACAACCAGCGTTTGGTGGTTTATGTCCCAAAACTTAGTGGTTTAGAAAAAAGAAACTGATAGAATAAGTACTAGACAGACAAAAAGAATATGGAAAGGGGTTGATTTATTTAAACCCTTCAAGATGGTGCCCAGCATTGACACAGCCCAGTGACTGAAACATGTAAAAAAAGTAAAAGCATAATGCACACACACACACACACACACACATACACATGCCTTTTTTTACTCTCTCACCAATCTTGGTCCTCCTGATGAATTTCTCTCTCTTTCTCTTTCTTTCCCTCCATTATGGTCTTCATATGTTACCTAAGCAACTGTACATGCCCTACGACTTTGAGTAACCACTATACTTATACACCTATCTCCCTCTCTCTCCCTCAACTATCAATTTCTGACCTTTTTGTTGTCATTGGTCCCTCTTATGATCCCTTCCTCAGTCTACAGTACTCTAGTGTTGGGAATCACAAGAAAATGCACCAAGTACCTTCTGTAAAGTGATTGGCATTAGGAAAGTCATCCAGCTATGAAAATGACAGGTCTGTATGAGTCTTTATGAGCAAATCAGACAAATGTCTTTTAGTACAGCTCCAGGCCAACCAACTAAAGCCTTGTAAGTGGATTTGGTAGATGGAAACTGAAAGTAGACTGTAGTATAACATCATCTTCATTGTTGTCATCATTGTCATCAATATAAACTTGTATGTATCAGACGAAATTTATTGAGGAAAATTTTCTATGGTTGGCTGCCTTTCCTGTCACTAACCTTCACCTGTTTCCAAATGAAGTAATATTTCCCAGTAGCCAAACTTGTTCTCACAGAATATTGAAAAGGAGTGACAGCACATGTATGACAGTGACAACTGTTTTACAAGGAAACATAAACATACCCTTCCACACACACACACACATATGTGAGGGTGCATGGCTTAATGGTTAGGCTGTTACACTTGCGATCTAGTGATTGTGATTTCAATTCCTAGACTGGGTGGTGCATTGTATTCTTGAGCAAGTTTGTAAAAACAGAAAGTTTTTACCATAAAACCAAATCTTGGTATCAAAAGAATTGACATCTACTTAAAAGGAGTGAAAGGGCATTGCCCATTTGTTGTGATATGAAAGAATATTAAAGAACTTTGAACTGATCCAGAATACAAAATAAAAGTCAATAAAGATGTACTGATTTCTCTTCTCCATTTAACACACCAAGTGAAATACATGAAATGGCTGACTTATTTCATATTTTATTATATACAAATATCTAAAATGTGTGTATAATTAAATTGGGGTTAAGGCAATGGGTATGATCAGAGTCACCATTATGGTAGTTCTCTTTGTTTAGACTAAGCTTCCATATAGAATTATAAGAGCAAGTGCAATATTTTAAAATGCTATCAAAGATACTTTTAGTGATAATATTGATGGAACACAATTGGTACACTATCATTAGATCTAGAGCATTGATTTCAAAAAAAGATTGGCGATATTGTGGATGATGATAAATGTGGTTAATATGTATGTGCGTGTATTTTTCTTTTAACATAACAGGAATGTCGTTTCCTAGGATTTTGTATATCTGCAACTAGGACAATACTGGATAAATACAGAATATTGAATGGCATAGTGGAGTATAGATATTATGAAATAACACTGAAGAACATAGAAGACTAAATGATATATTAGCATACTGAAATTGATTTTTAAAACATGCAATCAATGCTAAATAGAAAGAAAAAACCCAGGAAATTATGTCAACTGAATTATTAAATATATTTAAATAGCGACTGTTTATTAATCACTTATTTCATATGAGCAAGTGTTTAGCTAATGTTTTGTAATAAATAGTAAAATGAAACAAACACTATATAGTTAATGTTTGATGAAACATTTCAACAATAAGACAATTTTTATGGTCTCTCAATTTTTATATTATTGAAACTAGGAAGATGAGTGAAATAAAATTTCAACAGTCACTGATGCAAAAAAAAAAAAAAAAAAAAAATAATAATAAAAGAGGAAAAAAAATTGAAACTGAAATATTTTTCCCATCAAGCAATATAATCAGGTTAATAAATGATTTTAACATCTCTGCTTTTGAATAGCTGATAAAAATCATTAAACTGTCTCAATCAGATATTTTCCCATGAACATAGCTCGGAAATATTATATATTTTTTGGAAATGGAGAGTAATTAGTGAGAAGGTAAAAAAAAGAAAAGAAAGAGTAAATTTACGTTTTTAATGAACTTCACCTCATATTAAATTACAGTAGAAATCTTATGATGAGCATTAACACTGCAGTGATTCTATCTCCAGTTTATAGTAGAGTCTTTATGGTAAGTATAAAAGATTCTATCTTCCACAACAAAGACCTTGTAATGGTTATGATGCATAAATTCCTATTTTATGTCTAAGTTCAGTTTTGATCAAATATTTGGCACTTAGATTTCATCAGGGACTTCATGATGTATTATGGCAAAAAGGAATTCTAAAATTTTATGGGAGATATTTCTATTTTAAATTCAGTAAAATAAATAAATAGAAAGAGCTAGTTCAGTGAAATCAATGTTTAGCAACACCCTCATATATCTACTACAAGCCCTGCCCTGAGCCTCTCCTACATTTCTCCCCACCATTTGCTACAGTCACCTCAATCCTGCTCACTCACTCAGTCCAAACCTCTGTATCACCTCACCTATTCTCACTTCACCAACGTTCCTCATATCCTGACACATCTTCACTACCATCACTCTCACTATTGCTCTCTTTATCTTACTCTCTAACCCACTCTCCTTCCTTTTCCAACTGGAGCATCCATGTATCTACACTTTGGCAAGACACCCTTATCTGTCCCCACTTTACCTTGAATCTCTCAACCATCACAAAGCCACACCCATTCAATACTACTCCCCACTCCCAGTCAAAGAATTTTTGCCTTGCAAGGTACTTGGTGACCCTATTAGCACTGGTGCCACATAAAAAGACACTAGTGCTGGTGCCATGTAGAAAAGCACCCAGTACACTCTGCAAGTGGTGGAAATTATGAAGGGTATCCAGCTGTAGAAACCATGCCAAACAGACAATGTAGCCTGGTGCCAGCTCCTGTCAAACTGTCCAAACCATGCCAGCATGGAAAATGAATGGCAGATTGATGTGTCACGAGTTGGAGAAGATAGAGGGATGCAGAAAAGAGCAGTAGGATAATAATGATGATGTAGTTGACAGGAGTGGGGAGAGGACAGGAAAGAGAGATGATGTGGGTAGTCTGCAGGAGTCAAGCAGAGAGGGAATAACTATAATATGTGGGTGGGAGCACATTATATATTACACTCTCAAAACTGTTTCACAGAGGAGGGTGGGTCTTTTTTGAGAACCTCATATTACCAAATATCCTATATCCTTTCTCTTCCCCTCCTTGAGGCTCACGGTCTAGAGGTCAGCCTATGGCTTATAATGGTTTTAAGTTATACATATTTAAAGAACAAGTTAGTTTTTGTTTATTTTGCTTAAGGAATGGCAGTTATATTTGAGACTTTTTACAAACTGAAATGAAATATGTTTTATATCATCATCGTCATCATCATCATCATCATCATCATCATCATTGTTTAACGTCTGCCATCCATGTTGGCATGGGTAGGACTGTTTGACAAGAGCCAGCCACGTAAAAGCCTGCACCAGACTTCTGTAACCGTTTTGGCAGGAGTTTTACAGCTGGATGCCCTTCCTAACACCAACCACTCAGCAGAGTGGACTTAGTGCTTTTTACATGGCACAAACACAGGTAAGGCCAGTTTTGGTGTGGTTTTTACAGCTAGAATCCCTTCTAAATGCCA
>NC_068983.1:59989145-59997215 GCF_001194135.2 Octopus bimaculoides | reverse complement strand
GAAAGAGAGAAATCAGGAACAGGTGCGCTGCCGCAAAGGAAATACACGGTTACCCAACCTGAAGGAAGTGCAGGTGAAAGGGAGAGTGGGAGACAGCAGAATAGAGACAGCAGTAAAGTACCAGGCATACTCACAAAGGATAAGGATCAGAATATATATTTCTTTATTGCCTACAGGGGGCTAAACATAGAGGGGACAAACAAAGACAGACAAAGGGATTAAGTCGATTACATTGACCCCAGTGCATAACTGGTACTTATTTAATCGACCCCGAGGTTCTCAAAATTGACCTTGGTGGAATTTGAACTCAGAACATAATGGCAGACGAAATACCGCTAATCATTTCGGCCAGCACGCTAACGATTCTGACAGCTTGCTGCTCTCAGAATATAGGGATCAGAATATAAATGGGATGGTTGAGTAAAGGAAGAGAGAGATATAAATGGTGGCAAGTGCCAGGGCATATTCTTGAGGTTCAAATGTCATGTTATAAGTGGCAGGATATTGCAAAGGAAGCGTGATTAAAGAGTGTGGAAGGGAGGGGAGTAAGTGGTAAAATCCTGGGTATATATAGAGTTGGGGGGGGGCTACTGAATAGCAATGATATGGAGGGACAGGTCCGTGAAGACAGGATTGGGGAGTGAGAGCAAGGCATAGTGTATGAAGGAGGAAATAAGAGGAAGAGAAGAGATGTAGAGATGTTGATTGATTTGTTGGGTGAATGAAAAGTCTTCTTGTTACATGTGGGTGGAACACACAGGTTGGGAGCTAGCAGAGAGCAATGATACAGTGAGACAGGGCATGTGGGTGGAACACACAGGTTGGGAGCTAGCAGAGAGCAATGATACAGTGGCATAGGGCAAAGAGGACAGGATTGGGGAATGGGAAGTAAGCATGGTGCATGGAGTAGAAATGTGAGGAAGAGAAGAGATGTAGAAATGTAGTTTGGTTTGTTGTGGTTGGGTGTGTGAGAAGCTTTCTTGTTAAGTGTGGGTGGGACACACAGCGCTTCTAGAACTCAGTTTCACCGACATGGGTGAGTCTTCTCAAGAACTTCATATCGCCAGACATCTCGGACTCTTCTCATTTTCTCCATGAAGCCCAACATCCTGAGATCAGTCCTTAACACTTCATCCCCTGTCTTCCTGGGTCTCCCTCTTTCATGGGTACCATCCACTTTTAGTGATCAGCACTTCTTTATGAAGCTGTCCTCATTCATACACTTCAAATGTCCAAACCAACATAGTCTTCTCTCTTGCATACTACATTTAATCTCTCTTATCCCCAGCTTTTCTCTCATATTAATTGTTTCCATGCTTGTCAAGAATCAATAAGTTAATAAGTTTTAGAATACTGAAATAATAAAAAGGATTTGATAAGGAAAAGAAGTAGCTTAACATTTTGAAGCTTTTTGTAGTGTCGAAAACTCAGGGTCCAAATAATTGAAGGGTACCTGTTTTACAGTTAGATTACTTGATGGAAGTAAAGAAATCTGCTTCTCTTAAAAACATAATATAAAATGCTAGAAATAAAATCAAAATCAAACCACACAAGAAATAGTAAAAGTGTTACCAAGACAACTAACACTGAGATCATGAATACCTCTTTTCTTTTATTTGCTTTTTCTGCTGCTACAACCACTTCTGAGCATTTGAACAAACAAGCTGTGTAGCATCACTTTCCAAACCAAGCAGATGTATTCATTTAGCATCTTTTCAGCATCTCCAATATGTTTCACCATTATAGGTCTTACACCAAACACTTTTTCTAAATCCTTCATCTCCAGAACTGCAGCCTTCTGGAATTCACCCTTCCTACCCATATCTTCCTCTGCAAACATGGGTAAATTTCAAAACAAACATCTACCACATCATTCTAGCTAGTCTGAGTGGGCCTATAAAGGCCACGGGCACTTCTCTGCTTCTTTAATAAATGAATAAATGAATGAATAAATAAATAAAAAGAATATAAATAAAATATACTTACCACACTAACATTTGACGTAAGTTCAACCTCAGTGAGGTCAACACTGTTATAATTGGTTTTGGGACGACCATTATCCTATAAAATAATTAATAAATTCTTAGGTTGTGATATCAGGAACAGTCCGAATAGAGTAAGTCATTAAAATACAATACAAAGATTGGGTATTATTTAACTCAGTATCAAAAATAATAATGTAAAAATACAAATAAATTTAAGAGATTTTTGATGCCCACAAACCATAAAGTCAATACGATGTAACTTCTATTTGTAGTACATATATTATTTGCAGTTGTATCATCTTAAAATTTGGTTAATCTGTTGTTTGAATTCCACTGTTTTAAAAATAATATCCGAAACTAGAATGTTACTCATCAGCTGATGCGTAACTATGAAAGTATACTTTTTCTGCTACAGATAATATTCTGGAAGTATTGCATACTGAGCTGCCCCAGTGATTGCGAACCTTGTAATAGAACTTAAAATATACCAATCATCACTATAAAAATATGGCACTTCATTTCATTACTATTTAAAGGAGAACTAGAAGAGGTATTTGGATGATTGTGTTATACTTTAGAAAGATAGCATGGACAAACTCCTCAATTTCAAAATAATGCTCAACAATATCAATAGCAACATACAGTTCATCATGGAACACAGCAATAAACAACTCCCTTTTCTTGACATCCTAATTAAAATAGTCAATAACCACATAGAAACAGACAGCTATAAACCCACAGATTCAAAACAATACCTATTATTCAACTCATGCCACCCCAAACACATAAGAATTAATATACCTATTAATCTAGTGAAAAGAACCTGTACCATAGTTTCGGACACTTACACTCGTGAACAAAGACTCCTTGAACTCAGATTAATACGAATCAAAAGACATTACCCAATATCATTAACAATGATGGCATTAAACGAGCTTAGGAAATAGACATGAACATTAAGGGAAGTCAACCAAAATACTACACCAGACTTAAAAATACTCCCATACATCTCCACACATAACCCTAGAAACAATGAACTCTGAGGACTCTAGTTTAGTGTCAGTCATGTTTAGAGGAAAGTGAGGCATGGTGGTGTTTTCTACTGCTTGACTTTTCCTTTACTGTGAAAAAGACAAATTTGACATGGCTCTGCTGAAGGATGCTCTGAAGGTCTTCATTTATGGAATTGATGCAGGTTTGGTACGTGGTGTGTACACAGTCAGTAAGTTAGGGAGGAAGTAAAAAGCAAGATCCCCAAAGTCTTTCAACAAAAAATCAGTCAATAAGAAAGTTCAAGATAGATAAGACCTCATTTGTCATGAGGTTTTATTTACTTACAAATGGTCTGAATTCTGGATGGAATAAAACATAGCCTTTTTTAGTTATTGCAAAGGCATAACCATGTACTCCCAACTGTAAAAAAAAAAAAAGAAAAAAAAAGAAAAGAAAAGAAAACAAAAGTTAAAATGGAAAACTTGTTCATTAAGGTTAAGGTTTCCAAAATATATAAATAAAAACAATTTTTAATCAATGAAATTTCAACAAATATGGACTTTCATGCTTTTTTTTTATTAGTTTTATAAAAATATATATGTGCTTTTGTGACAGTAATAATTAGTATGAATGTACTATATATAGAACACTCACTCACTATTAATGACTAATGTAATTAAAGAAGTATGATAATGTGTGTAGAATGCTAGTTATATACTGCAGTAATAATTAGTGTTATCGTCACCATCTAATGTCCATTTTCCATGTTGCTATGGGTTGGATAGTTCAACCAGAACTGGCAAGCTGTGCTAAGCTGCAATGTCTGCTTTGCGTGGTGGCTGTAACTGGATGCCCTTCCTAATGCCAACTACATTGCAGAGGGTACCGTGTGGTTTTTATATTGCACGAGCACCAATAGAGCCACTAAGTAACTTGCAAGAAGAGATCCCTCAGCTGAGTGGGTAGAGCAGTAATATATAATAGTTATGTTAATAGTAGATCAGCACTTCTTAAATTATGGGTTGTGACCCCAAATGGGTCACGAAAGTTCTTGAATTTCAGTTTATATGTTATTTCACAAATGCATATTTACTACATGGGGTCATGAAAAATCTCATGATGAACACTGGGGTCATGAATGAAAAGAGATTAAGAAGTGCTGTTATAGATGAAGCTGGAATGTAATGCAAAAAGCACATCATTTGTGCATAACTACATATCTTCTTCTTCTTCTTCTTCTTCTTCGTTTAACGTCCGCTTTCCATGCTGGCATGGGTTGGACGATTTGACTGTGGACTGGTGGACCAGGAGGCGACACCAAGCTCCAATCTGATTTGGCAGAGTTTCTACAGCTGGATGCCCTTCCTAACGGGGGATCCTTTTCATCATAGAAGTACATTCTTGAAAACATTGCTGAATGTTAGAATTCTATAATGCGAAACCCATTTTCCCATATTATGTTTCTCTTTTTTTTTTTTTATTGAAAAGCAATCTTAATCTGCTGCCCAGCTTAACCAATTAGTTACCTGTTTTTGTTTCAATTAATTTTGAGAATATTGAAGAATTTAGTAAAATAACTTTCTCATTGTTAGTGTTCAACACATATATTGACATGAAATATTAATGGAAAGTTTTAATTTCGATCATTTTAAAACAGGAAGTTTGCATCATAGAAGGACAGTCTCAGGCAGATTGATATCAAAAAGGTTAACACTACCATTTGGCCCTTGGGTGCCTTTAATAGACAGAATCCATTTTGTAAGAAAAATTCAGACAAGGTTGGCACTCTGAAGATAACTTCTAATTATCTTGGAGGCCTTGAGAAAGGCCATGAATGTTGATTTTCTTCCTTTGACTTAGCCAGAAATATTTTTTTATTTAATTAAAAACTCTGACTATTCCATAAATGATTATTTTTTAATTAAAAAAAAAATGCTTATTGAGCTTTTTTAACTGTTGCCATCAAACATTAAGAGTGGAATATAAAAAAAAGTCTGCAGTTGCATGGCAGAAAAGCATTAAAAAATAAAAGAATTTATCAAGAACTCTCTTTAGAAACATTATGTAGGAAGGAGATTTGTGATGTAGAAGAGATATTTAAGAAAGTATTTTCACTTACCTGATACTTCGGTATCAAGCTAATAATTTGATCAATAGGGACATCTGTTCCAACGACACCTAACAATTTATAGGCATTGTCCTATGCAAAAAAAGAAAAAAGAAAAAATAATAATAATAATAATGTTCATCAGCTCTGCTACAACCCAGATACAGATCATTATTTTAATAATATTGAAGATGCAGTAGCTCAATATGAGAACAACTTCAATATACTGGCTGAATTCTTTAGTCATGTTTGCTCTACAGTATATGGAGAAGAGGAAGGGAGAGGGGAGAGAGAGAGAGGGGAGAGAGAGAGAGAGAGAGAGAGAGAGAGAGAGAGAGAGAGAGAGAGAGAGAGAGAGAAAGAGAGAGAGAAATTCACATAAGATAAAGTTGATAGAAGAACACTGAAATTGACAAGCAGTGGTAGGGGGATGGTAAAGATGATAGAAACTGCAGAGTTGATAAATGCCAAATATAACAAATGGTTACACATATACATATCTACAGTTTAAGTAGAAGGATAAACCTAGCAAAAACTTGGTAAAGTGATGTAAAGAAGCAGCAGGTTTACATAACCATGTATGTGTGTGTGTGTGTATATATATATATATATATATATATATGTGGTGTGTATGCATATGCATGTATGTAGATTTATATATATATTTATATATAGTATTTACTACAAATTGTGACTTATTACCCATGGTGGCAAAAGTATACTTCCAAATTTACCCATCAGATGACAGAAAATACTCTAGTTATGTTATACTCTACATACAGATCACTACCTTGATAATATTAAAGAAGTAATATTATGTTATCATCTATTCTGCTATGGTCGATTTTGCCTTTCATCTTTTCAGAGTTGATAAAATAAGTACCAGTTGCATACTGGGGTTGATCTAATCGACTGGCCCCCTCTCCCAAAATTTCAGGCTTTGTGCCAAGAGTGGAAAAAAATATTATGTTATAATCTAGATGTAGATTGCTACTTTAACAAAATAATCTCGATATAAATTTTTACATTAGTAATATTAAAGATGAAACCATACATTATAACCTAGATAGAGACCACTTCTTTAATGATATAATCTGTTATGGATTGCTACTTTAACAATATAAAAAAGAAATGTAATATGTTATCATCTAAATACAGATTACTACATTAATGATATAATCTAGATACAAACCATTATGGTAATAGTATTAGAAATGTAACATTTTGTTATAATCTAGATAGAGATCAATACTTTAATGAAATAATCTAGATACAAATCATTACATTGATAATATTAAAGATGTATTATGTTATAATGTATACATTACTGCTATGAAATATATTTTGTTTAGACTAAGTATAACCAGGTGGAATTATTTAAAGAACCACACCAGAAGTAGGGATTCTTTTCATACTTTTTATGAATGTAGAATCAATCTGCTTGACCTCACTGAGCTGGCAGAATCTTTAGATCATTGGGAAAAATGCTTTATGGAAATTCACTGCTGTTATCTATTTGGAACTTGGTGTAATTAGTTCTCAGAGCTTGTTTCTGGGTGCTGCATATTAGTACTTCAGTGCATCCTTTCAGATCCCTTTTTCTCAGCCATCACCAGGTGTTGGTCTTGTCTTTCCCTTCAATTTCTCTGAAGTACTGCCTATGCATTGTTTTCACTTTCCAGTTGTCTATTCTTAGTTCTCCATCTTGTTTCTTAAACGTTTTTTGGGTGTGTCACATTTTCAATGGACATCGTGTTATTATTTCTAACAGCAACAAGCAAGTATTCACCCTGCTGTTTGATGTACCATCCCAGACTGTTCGTCTCATTGGCAACACAGATCTTGCATCCTATGAGGCCTCTTCCTCCTTTGTTCCTAGACACATACAGTCTATCAATATCACTTTTTGGAAGCAGTTCCTTGTTAATTGTCATCACTTTACTGATATTTCTATCCATTTCATCAAGCTCGTTCTTTGTCCATCTAATGACACCTGCACCATATTGCATTCAGGAAACAACCCAGGTGTTCATTGCCCTGACCTTGTTCTTTCCATCGAGTCTACTTCCCATAATTAATTTGGTTCTTCTGAGATATTCTTGTCTAAAGCTTTCCTTCATCTCATTCTCCTTGATTTTGTTGTACTCCAAGATACCTAGATACTTATATCCATCAATTTCAACACCCTTGTTTTTCTCTCCATTGAGTAGTTTTACACCATCAGACGATACTACTTTGCTTTATCATCATCATTATTATTATTATTATTATTATTATCATTATTATTATTATTATTATTATTATCATTGTTATTATTACTACATAGGTTCAAATTCTGCTGAGGTCAACTTTGCCTTTCATCCTTTTAGGGTCGATAAAAAGAAGTACC
Organism: Octopus bimaculoides; assembly: GCF_001194135.2. Lineage (NCBI taxonomy): Eukaryota > Metazoa > Mollusca > Cephalopoda > Octopoda > Octopodidae > Octopus > Octopus bimaculoides. Next base: position 59,989,741 of record NC_068983.1, on the reverse strand, counting down.
AGTTTAACATTGGGGGCCAAATTTTAGGTCTTGTACCTATAGTAGAAAAGTTCACTATTATTATTGTTGTTGTTGTTGTCTGCCCTTTAGTCTATCCTGTTTTATATTTTGAAAGACTTGGGCTAAATTAAGGGTCTGAGGCATTGTAGGGAAGATGTAGATTGATGAACTCCTTCCAATGTATGTGAGCTGTTCCAAGTGGTGCAATCTTCTGGACTGTATTAATATTATTAATATTATTATTATTATTGTTCAGTAGTTTTATTTTTATAACGTGCTTTCACTTCACTACCGAGCGCATTTCTGTGCGCCTTGGGTATGTGCTGTGGTTTGCTGTGGTGCTCTTATGTTTACTGTATTGAAAGTGTTTTGCGTAGAATGTGTGCAGTACCCAGTAGTACAATTTTCTGTATGTTATATATATTTGTAAGTCCTGGTGTTTTTGTTGTGTATTTGTCTGAATATTTTTTTATTATACCTAAGGCACCTACTATGATAGGAATTGTTTCTGTTTTTAGACTCCACATTCGAGTTATCTCTATTTCCAGGTCTTTGTATTTTGAAAGTTTTTCCATTTCTTTTTGAGAAACGTTGTC
>NC_068983.1:59980992-59988641 GCF_001194135.2 Octopus bimaculoides | reverse complement strand
CATGGTTCGTTGCTGTTCTAGTTTTAGTTTGGATTTCATTTGTTTTATAGCTTTTGTTGTTTCTTCTTCTTCTTCTTCTTCATATTTGTTAGGTAGATTGATTTCTTGTTTGTATTTGTCAGCTTCCTTAAATAGTGAAAACAGTTTTTTGTTTTGCTCGTGTTTTGTGGCTATTTGTATTAGTTTCCCTTGCTTCTGGAGTAGGTATTTTTGCAGTCCTATGGTGGTTATTTTATAATAGTTTTCTAGCTGTATAAGACCCCTGCCACCTTCTGTACATTGTATATATAGCCTTTCTATGTCAGATTTTGGGTGGTGCATCCTATATCCTGTCATTATTTTTCGTGTTTTCCTATCTATTTTACAATCATTATCATTATTATTATTTGCATTATTTGCATTATTTTTATTGCAGCTATAAAAATCGACAAATCTGCACCATTTCACAAGTCTAACATCGGAATTAATAGAATGCAATCTAGCAGACAGACTATTTTTGTTTTGTTTTCTTTTGTTGTTCATAGACAGAAGTAATATTATTAGGCATGAATGACTAAACTTCCCTGTTCTCCTATTTGAGGAATCTATGAGAAGATACTGTAGAAATTATTATCAACATTTGTTGTTAGAAGAAGAAAAAGAAAAAAGATGAGTTCTGATAATCTTTTAGTAAGCCGAGCTTGTGGCTCACTTGTCACTAATACCATTGAAACTGGTTGACATCACATAATCATATTTACTCTTCGCTGGAAAACTAAGGTCTTTGCCAACATAAGAAATCAATATTATTGTAGGGCTCTTGTGGTCAATTAAAGATGCAGCTATTATTGTTGCTATTATTATTATTATTATTATTATTATTGTGCCTATAGTGCAAAGGATTATTATTATTATTACTATTATTATTATTAAGGCAGTGATCTGACAGTATTGTTAGCATATGGGGCAAAATGCTTGATGCATTTCGTCTGTCCTTATGTTCTGAAGTTCAAATTTCACTGAGGTTGACTTTACTTTTCACCCTTTCAGGGTCCATAAAAATTATGTATCAGGGGCCTTGTACCAATAGTACAAAGCATTTGAGTTGGAAGAGTCATTAACACTCAGGGAAAAATGCTTACCAGCATTTTGTCCATCACTACATTCTGAGTTCTACTGAGGTTGACTTTGCCTTTCATCCTTCAGGGTTCCAGTTACACATGGGTCGATGTAATCGACTGGCCCCCTCCACCAAAATTTGAGGCCTTGTGCCTTTAGTAGAAAGGATTATTATTATTATTATTATTATTATTATTATTGTCACTCTCTGGCAGTATTGTTAGCATGCCAGACAAAATGCTTAGTGGGATTTTGACTGTCTTTACATTCTGAGTTCAAATTCTGCGGAGGTTGATTTTATCTTTCATCATTTTGGGGCCGATAAAATAAGTATCAGTTGAACATAGGGTTGATGTAACTGATGAGCCCCCTATTCCCAAATGTCAAGCTTTGTACCTATAATAGAAAGGATTATTATTATCATGTTATCAGTTCTAGTATCTTACACTGCAGTTTACTTCCCTCAACCCTTTTATATACATTTGATATATATTTTATATGTACTTATGATTTTATTTGGTGCATAATCTAGATCTTTAAAGCTCTTCTTAGTATTTGCAAGATTGTCGAATAAAGTAGTTTTCCAGAGCTATTCTGTTTGATTGCTATTTTAGTGATTTTCATCTCTATAATGTACCTAAGTGGTTTTTATGTTAAATTCAGTAAGTCTTTTCAATCAAAACGTCAAGTTGGTCCTTTCGTTTTTATTCCGACATTCTCTGCTGTATAAATTCTAGTAGCATTTTATTATTTTTATCATCATATTATTACCTCTTTAAAGGTACACATTCTATTCTATTGATCCTTTCTGTAGCTCAAATCTAAATGGCATTTAGTTAGAAGCCCTTATTTATACACAGTTTTTTTTTACCTTTATATAGAAAAGGGCACTTTCTAGAAGTATTACTTTCTGGAGTTAATCAATAGAAGTTTTCCATTTGTTCTTTTTTCTGTACTATGCTTCATAATTTCCAGGCCCTTTGTTACCATATTCCAGTTGAAATTTACTGCTTTTGTTTCAATTAATTTTGAAACTAATGAAGAATTTATTAAAATAGCTGTGTCATTATTAAGCTGGTGTTTGGAATATAAATTAACCTGGAATTTTTGATGGAAGCTTTTAATTTAGATAACATTAAAATGGGATGTTTTTATCAAAGAACTAAGGATGGTTTTAGGTAGGTTGATATCAAAAAGGTTAACCCTTCTGTTACTGTGTATTGATTGGCGTACATTGTCTCGGTTTCAAAGAATTTGAGAAATAGCATTATTAAGAGAAATGGCATTATTATGTTTGGGACATAAATTAACATGAAATTCTTGATGGAAGATTTAAGTATATATCAACTTTAAAACATGGATTTTGCATCGAAGAAACAAAGATAGTTTCAGATGGGTTGGTACCAAAAGTGGGATTAATCTTATACCTATAATCCTCATCTTTGATATATTATTCTTCTGCTCTTTACATCTATAGAGTTTTTTAACCTCTCTACTAAGAAGATTTTATTGTAATTAGTACAAGTAGCTTCAGTTTGTGTACAAGATTTGCATTTCATCCTTTTGAGGCTGATAAAATAAAGTACCAGTTGAGCATTGGGATCACTAAAATCAACTAGCCCCCTCTTCCAAAATTTCAGATCTTGCACCTTTAATAGAAAGGATTATTATTATTATCACTCAAATCCTGCTGAGGTTAACTTTGTTTTAGATCCTTCAGGAGTTGATAAAAATAATGTATCAATAATATCTCTCCCCTCAAAGTTGCTGGCCTTCTGCCTAAGTAGAAGCTGCCGCCGCCACCTCAAACAACAACACCACCACCACCACCACTACCATCATCATGACCATCACCATCGCCATTAAGGTGGACTCCATAATCTGATGATTGTTCTTGATGAGCTGTGCTCCCATTTGGTCTTGGTTTTCATTTCAGACTGGAGTAATTTTTACTTCCATTGATTTTCATGTCTTTCCGAAGGACATTAGCAAAATATTTCCCCTTAAATACTTGACTTTGTGCCAATGAACGAAATCACTTTTTTTATTATTATTTCTATAATTAAAGAGCACAATGTCCTCCTAGCTTAAGAATTATCAGTTTGTAGCCTGATACACATTTCGTATTATGGTTTTAGCCAAGATATTTAACCTTACTTGTCTCACTGAAGAATACAATCAATATTTTGTGCCTTACTAAAGAAATCTTCTTATACTTAATATTATCATTATCATTTTTAATAGACACATTATGACAATAACTATTTCTTGTATTTGCCATAGAAGCATCACATGTGTTGGGCATTATAAGACCTGTTTGTAAATTGTGTGAAATTTTGTAAAAAATGTTTGAGGGGAAGAAAAGATGAGGAGGGGCAAATGAGATAAAAAAATATGCCAAGTACACAAAATATATGAGCAAATGAATGATGCTGAGAGCCTTCAGCTAGGGTCGATTAAGGAACTTCACTAGTCCAGGATCAGCTGGGCCATCAAGGGTACAAGTCCTTGCCCAACTGGTGGTGTGGTTTATGTATATGACTTCTTTCTGTTTCTGCCAGCCAAATCTCCTCACAAGGCTTTGGTTGCTTTGGAGCTGTAGTAGAAGACACTTGACCAAACCACAGAAAGCAAATTTCTACACAGCCACACCTCATGGTACTTGTTTCATTGTTCCATTGTTGGATAAAATGCCTTATCTTGTTTGTCCCAAAGTATGATACTGGCCATATAAGTGATTTTCATTCCATTACTTTTAACATGGCATAAAAAAGCACCCAGTACATTCAGTAAAGTGGTTAGCATTAGGAACGGCATCCAGCTGTAGAAACTTTGCTAAAACAGATGACTGGAACCCTGGTACAGTCCTCCAGCTTGCTAGCTCCTGTCAAATCATCCAACTTATGCCAGCATGAACAACAGACATTAAATGATGATGATGATTTTTAGCTTAATTCTTAACATTTTCACCAAATCTGTTGTTGCTTCTATTTTTTGCCCCTCTCAACCGTCTGTCATTTCAATCTCTGTATTTGTTAGCTTCCTTGAAGACAAAAAAAACAGACTTTTTTTGGTTGAGCATGTTTTGAAGCTATTTTTATTAGTTTTCCATTATTTTTTATTAGATATTTTTATAGTGCTGCCATGTATATTTTTACATCCTTGTATTCACGACAAATATAATCTTGCCATGTTAGATTTCAAATGATTCATTCTAAAGGTTGTCATTAATTTTCTTGTTTTTTTTCCTTTTTCTGTCTAATTATGCTAGTTCATTTAGTTCCAGCTGAGAATAATCATAACTATAAATTATCATGGGCCAGCGAGTGTATAGGTACCTATTACTATTATTATTATTATTATTATTGTTATTATTATTACCAAGTGTAATTTGTATGGCACATGCCATACAAATACTTGATGTCCAATATACCCATCATGACTACCTATCTAATAAGGGTACACCAGGCACATGCATCACAAATATGTGTGTGATATGGTAACCTCATATCAAGATAAACTGTGCATGACCCAGTTAGAATTTTCTTCAGTAGCCAATCCTGCTCAAAAGGTCCTGAGAGCAAAAGTTAAGGAAGATGAATGAAACACCTATGTTTCCAGGAGTGAGTTATTCAAGCACCAAAGAATCCCTCTCAACACATAACGATGATGCTCCCCTGCTACTTCTGCACGTGATCAGAGATGCACATAACATCAGCCACTAAGGGGCATGCTCAACTGGTTAAGGTCAAGCAGCTGACAAGCAAATCTGTGGTATTGAGCAAAATATTTGCGGTAACCTATCTTTTTATACCAAGACAAAACATGTACATGTTAACACTTTCAATCAGTTAAGATCAGAAACCATGAGAACCACTGCCTGATATTGCATCAGGACATCTATTATTATTATTATTATTACAAATTTTCTTCTTTTTTCAATTTTGCTTCCTTTTCTTGCTGAGTGTCTTCCTGACACCTAGGGTAAATAAACTCACTGCGTACATAGATAGGCCATTAAAATAAACCATTTTGTCCATTTACAAAATCAAATAAAATTATGGAGAGAAAAACAAAACTATTTGCATGGATGGTAATCATTCTCAAATTGACAATGGTCTTCTCAATACATGTGACATACAAGTTAAAACAACCTTCTGCACTTCTTGCAGGAATGGTAAGCAAAGCATCATTCTCAAATAAATTCCAGTTCCTTTTGTTTTTATCATTCCTAGTGCTCCTACAATCACTGGTATTATTATTATTATTATTTTGGATTGGCTTAAGTTTGGTCGTATTCCTGTAGAATTTATGTGGGTAGCAGGTTACTACCTGTAACCTTAAGTATCCACAAGTTTCCAGCAGTCTTTCAAGTGCTTAGAACCTTCCTGATAATCCTTGCTGTTCCTAAGAGACAAACTGTCTGTAGGAGCTCAACTGGGCATTTTATTTCTATCTTCTTCAGTGATTTGTCTATATCTTTGCTAACTGTTCCCAATGCACCAATTATCATAGTCACAACCATTACTGTTTGCATGCTCCAAATTCTTATTTCAAATTTTAAAGAATTGTATTTGGTTGTTTTTCTTCCTCTTTCTTTATGATCCTAGAATCAAACATGCATGATGGGTTGATAAGTAAGCAACTATGTTTATTATTATTAGCACACTGGGCTTAGTGGCATTTCATCCATCTTTATAGTCTCATTTAAATTCCACCAAGGTTGACTTTGCCTTTCACTCTTTCAGGGTCATTAAATTTGGTACCAGTTGAGTGCTGGGGTCAATGTAACTGACATACCTCCTCCCCCGAAATTGCTGGCCTTGTGCCAAAATTTAAAACCATTGTTATTATTACTTTTATTATTGTTAAGGTGGTGAGCTGGCAGAATTGTTAGCACCCCAGGCAAAATGCTTAATGACATTTTGTCTGTTCTTATGTTGATGATAATGATGAATTCCAATATTTTAAATTCAGGTGTGTTCCCATTAACGGGGGCGGCCGGATGTACCTCACTCTTACAGCAACCACTTTCACAACATCTCACCCAGTTTTGAGCATCCTCTCTCCTCAAGCTAACCCTCTCAATCTCCTCCTCCACCTGTCTCTTCCACGTTTTCTTTGGTTGACCTCACTTTCATGGTTCATTCAATTTAAACTCAAGCACTTTCCTCAGAACATGATATTCATCCCTCCTCAACACATATCCATACCACCACACTCCATTCACCCTTGCCAGCTGTCCCACCGATTCCTCCAACCTCAGCATCCCCTTCAAATCTTAGCCTTCCTTTTATCCAATAGTTTCTGAGTTCAAATTCTGCGAAGGTTGAATTTGCCTTTCATCCTTTTGGCATCAATTAAATAGGTTGAGCGCTGGGGTTGATGTATTTGACTAACCCCTCCCCCAAAATTGCTGGGTTTATGCCAACATTTGAAACCATTATTATTATTATTATTATTATTATTATTATTATTATTATTATTATTATTATTATTATCATTAGGCAGTAGAATTGCTGAAATAGTGGTGTGTTATACAAATTACATGGCAGGATGTAGTTTTATTCTTGTAAGTTCTGATTTTAAACTGTGTGGGGGCTGACTTTGCTATTCAATACTTGTGTGGGTGAATGAAATAAATACAAGACATTTACTTACAAATATATCGATTATATATGTTCTCTGCGAAAATATGGCCTAATGCCAATGTGAGATGTCATTATTGTTATCATCCCTGATAATAATATTACAACATAAACACAAAAACAAAAATAAAAAAAAGCTCTAATTAAATAAAAGTTGTGGTTTAAGAGTAGTTACATTGGTTAGAAAAAAAAACAAAAACAAGAAACAATATATCCAAAAACACTAAGTAAAACAACAACAACAACAACAACAATAACGATAATGATAATAATAATAATAATAATAATAATAATAATAATAATAATAATAATAATAATAACTATAATGATACATGAAAGTAGTAGCAGCAATAGATAACAAAAACTAATATAATGGTAGAGTGATAGGAATTTTGAAGAATATAATCTTTCTCTTCTATGTCAGTAACATAATTCCTTGGTAGCCATTAATATTATTTGATTAATACAAATGGTATTATCACTGGCATTGGAAACTGGTTATGAACAACGTTTTATAATGTTACTGTCATTATCTTTATCATTGTTTAATGTCAGTTTTTTCCATTAAGACAAATTATAATAGTTGATGTTACCATGGGTTCTCCAATGGTGACCATCATTGTTTAATTATGACAGTTGGATGTAATTTGAGTGAGATTTCGTTGATATTTTTAGATGGTCAAATGCCCATGCTGAGCTCATGATAGCATAAAACAGTGGTTGCCTAGCTTGTTTTGTGGCAGAATCCTTATATGATTTTCTCAAAATTCTGGACTTCTAAATATATTTAACAGATATCCCCATTGTCACCCTAATTTTGATAAAACATTAAAAGAAACAAAATTTATTTCAATGGGAAAATTTATTCATATATATATATATATATATATATATATATATATA
>NC_068983.1:59975156-59980517 GCF_001194135.2 Octopus bimaculoides | reverse complement strand
TATATATATATATATATATATATATATTTATATATACAAATACATATTTATATTTACATACATATACATACATATTTATACATATATACATACACACACACACACACACACACACACAAGCACCCCTACACACTCAATATACACACACATGGGCACATGCTAACATACATACAAGCATATATATATAAGGTGAATGAGGGGAATAAAGAATTTGAACGTTCAAACTTTGTTTATTTCCAGTTAGTTTATTCATAATAATAGTCTGACACATGTTTCAATTGCACCGACTGCATATTCATATGCACCAATTTATGCATTATTAGTATGATCTCTTCAGCGCATAAAAGTATGACATTTTCCAAAGATAAATTCTCCTCCACTATTAGTTTAAATTAGATTTGGTAGTAGTAGGAAACCATGACATTCTTCTATGAGATGTTTTTCTCAACTGTTTGTTTGGGTAAAATTCAATAGCAGCAGCAGCAGTGTTTGTTGAGGTTAGTAAATGTTTTTGGTTAGGTGGGGAGTAGTTACTTATAGCATCTATATATACATGTATATATCACTATTTTATTCTGGTAGACCTCCAAAACCATTCAATGTTTAAAAACTTGTTCTATAAAAATTTCTTTCAAAATTCCTAATTTGTTTTTCACACATTAACTTGTATAGGTTGAATTATGTAAAATGTTAGAGAAAGAAACCTAACTGTTTCTTGCAATACATATCATTACATACATCTAAAGCAATAATTTTTCAAGGGTCCTTAAAATACTATTGTGGACACCTAATTTCCTATTTTGTTGCATGAATCCCCAATTTCTTATTTTGTTGTGTGAATCCCTCATTTCCTATTTTTTGTATGGACCCCAATATCCTATTTTGTTGCGTAGACCCCTAATTTCCTATTTTGTCGTGTGGACCCTCAATTTCCTGTTTTGTTGCCCCAATTTCCTATTTTGTTGCCCTAATTTCCTATTTTTTTTGTGTGGACCCCCAATTTCCTATCTTGTTGCATGAATCCCTAATTTCCTATTTTGTTGCATGAACCCCCAATTTTCTATTTTGTTGCGTAGACCTCTAATTTTCTATTTTGTTGTGTGAATCCTCAATTTTCTATTTTGTTGTGTGGATCCCTAATTTTCTATTTTGTTGCGTAGACCCCCTAATTTTCTATTTTGTTGTGAGGACCCCCAATTTCCTATTTTGTTGCGTGGATCCCCAATTTCCTACTTTGTTGCATGAATCCCTAATTTCCTATTTTTTTGTGTGGACCCTCAATTTCCTGTTTTGTTGCCCCCAATTTCCTATTTTGTTGCCCTTAATTCCCTATTTTGTTGTGTGAACTCCCAATTTCCTATTTCGTTGCATGGATCCTTAATTTCCTATTTTGTTGTACGGACCCCCTATTCCCTGTTTTGTTGTGTAGATCCTCCCCCACAAATATTATATGGACCTTCAGGGACCATATGGACCCCACTTGAGAACTATTGATCTAAAGCATGAGACCTACTGTGCTGAAAGCTAGCTTAACCATTTGACAAATCTCTGTCAGTCTAATTCCATTGAATTTACTCTCTGCCATTTCAACTCAGAGTGTCTCATCACTCAACATGCATCATTCAAACAAATTACAAGTCTATATTGACGTAGTCACTTCAGTAAGTGTTTTAGACTGAAAGAATGTATGTGTGCTTAACAGTGTAGAAAATACGGAGTAGACAGAAATAGTTTGTTAGTAACACACACTTTGGGAAAAATAATAACAATATCTCTGATTAACACAGATATAACTTTCAGAATTCTCATGCACTGAAATACAAACCTTCTCAAAAAAGATAAATAGATAATACATACAACAAATATACAAATATACAGACACAGAAGTAACCGCCCACCACGCACAATCATGGAAAAAAATGGTTTATTATTCTAACAATGAAAGTATTGAAGAATAACTTACAGAATTATCTTTTTTGTTGAAAACGGGCATTGATACCGACGTGACTAAGCGCATATTCTGCAAGAAAATGGTTCATTATCAGTTTTGGCATTTTAACTTCAGCGTTATTAACGAACTACAAAAATATTGAATTCTCGTATAGTAGAGTGAATTGTGTTATTTCTGTAAGTAAGAAGTGGAGTACAGGTTTTTGAAGAAAACATGTTTTATTTGCATCTTATACAAACAAAATGAAAAATAACTACAACTCATTTTTGTGGTTAACAAAGAATTTTGCCTTAATCAAGCTAATATTTTGAATATTATGTGTTTTCTCACACAAATATTAAAGACACTCTGAAAACAACAAAAATAACATAATTTTTGTTTTGTTTCTACACAATGATGGAACAAAAGATATTTTAGGAAAAGAGAGATTGAATATTATGGTGCTCAAACTTTTTCACAAGAATATCAAGAATTGAAACCTTAATTGAGTTTTCAACCTACTTCTGATTATCAACAGCTTTATTTCACATACTTTTTTCGAGGCTGCAGGGAAAACCCATGAGTTTAGTTCCTAATCAGTTTTTATCATATTTTCTCTGATCACCTGAGCCATGAAATCCTAATGACATCTAACTACCTCAGTCATATTTTCAAAACCGTAATAGTTCTTTTCCATGCGTAATTTTTTTTAAAAAAGAAAAGAATTAAAAAATATAATTACTCTGCAGGTTTTCTGCTTTGCAATTAGCTTAATTCTATATGCAATTCCCACTTTAAAAATGTTGGAACTTAATAGTTAATTTATCATTAGCCTCAAGCAGCTAGTAAAATTATCACCTGAGATAACACCTTATTTGATGGGGTTCAAAACATTAGCTGATTACAGCACATGGAATTGGTTTTATCATAATGAGAATCTTGCATAAAATAATGTAATAAGCATTTTATTTTCATAAACTAATTAATATGACATTATTTAAACGTTATTCAAATAGAAAATTAATATACTTGTAGTATTTGTTGTTGTTGTTGTTGACGTTGTTGTTACTGGTATTGTTGCTGTTGATAGAATGATTATAATAAAAAAAAACTCATGAAAATAATGCTGAAACTAGCAAACCAATAACTTTGTTCCTACTTGGTATTCAGTTTTCTTTTTATTATTTATACAAAGTTTCCTCCAATCCAATATTCTGCAACAGAATGTTATTAGTGTAAGCTTCTACAGCCACAGGCCTTTCATAATTCTAATCTGTTATAGACCGAAGGCAGTATTTCTTCACAGTAACAACAAATATTTGAATATATACAGTAATAGGAATTTTTGCAAGTACAGTTCACATTGAAATATTCTATAATCTCATAATCTACAATTATCTACCAAATCCACTGAACTGGAAAATAGATAATACATATTTATTTCACTAGAAACTGAAATTAAAATTGTTGAGAATAGAATAAGAATAATTATGTTACATTATCACCATCAGCATACTTTTATATTCTCATAAATGCTAAATGAGCAATTCATTGTAGTTTTTGAAAACTGTCTTAATTTTTTTAATGTTCTTACAATCCCTCCAATATCAATAGTCTTCCTCTGTATCATTCTACTTTAATCTTTATAATTTACTTCAGTAAACATATTACATCCTTCATTACCATATTTATGTTGAAATAAACTGCCTTTGTTTCAATAAATTTCAAAAATAATGAAGAATTTACTGAAATAATTTTGTCATTATTAAACTGATGTTTAGAACATAAACTAACATGAAACTTTTGAAATTTTTAACTTAGAAGATCTCTTTAAAAGAAAAAAAATATATAGAATCAGGGTAAGCATCAGGCATGTTAATGGTATTTCAATTCCATGCTTTGTGAGCAATACTTGGTGATAATCACTCCTGGATTTAATGAAAGTAAATCTACATAATGAACACACTAAGAACACTGCAGTCAGTGTAAAGATGGAAGTGTGCATACAAATACCAGTACCAGAGGTTTTATAGTTTCAGTTTTACTGGAATTTTCTCTACATACATGTGTTGTATTAGGTCTGTTTCCCACCCAAAACAGGCATTGCTTTACAACTGGATGTTGTTTATAATACTAACCAAACTAACACAACTCTAATACAAACCAGTTCTAATACAACATGCTTCAAGGCAATAAGGAGGCCTCTATTTGGCCATTTAATATACTAGAAACAACAGTTAAATCTTCCCTGGATCACATTCCATTGAATTGTATCAGTTTAGGAGGCATCAGCACACTTAAGCTAATAATTTGTCTGCTGCATTCTATAACCAAGAGTTGATCTGTAAGTAGCATTGACTGAAGAGACATGACCAGTATGAAACACCCCACTGTCTCAAAGTCCCCTCACTTCAATGAATTGAGTGTTTTGTGAGCACACATTGAAATGAAAAGATAATGTTGATGATAATAATCCTAAATATAAAACAAAGACAGAATGGCTACAGCTGGAATGCCTTACATCTTATGACTGATGATGGCTGACATACAGCACAATAATAACAGTAGCATCAAGAACTAGAAATTTCTATTTGTTTCTCAACTGGCTAGACTAAAGAGAGGCATTATGTATCACAAATAGAAGAGATTGAACAATTGTCTACAAAAATATAAGTTCAAATGTTTGTCAGACATATTTACTCCAGGGTAAATATTACTAAGATTCAATTGTTAAAAGAATAAGAGTTGAAGCTGTGAATCATACATTAAGTTTATCACTTACGTCTTCTGTGAGTTCTGGAGCAATGAAATCAGCGTAAACTGGCGTCCACATTATATGTGGATGAGATGTGGGCTTTGCCAGTGGTTGACTTAGCACCTTAACATAATTCTAGAAAGTAGAAAGAAAAAGAAGTGTAAAAAGGGAGAAATACATTGAAAACAATAAATATAAATGTAAGTGTAATGAAGGATGAAATGTTTCATATCATTGGGATATCCATTCAGTGATAATTTATTGTATTTATTTCTCTCTATAAAATGATATTATCAAGTAATCATATTTAAGGTTATGTTATATACTAAAATACATTTCAGATGAATATCTAATATGAATCAGAAGATTAAAAAAAAAATCCTACTTGATACTATATAGGTGTAAGCATGGCTGTGTGGTAAGTCTACTTCCTAACTACATGGTTCTGGGTTCAGTCCCACTGTGTGGCTTGTGTCTTCTACTACCGTCTTGGGCTGCCCAAAGCCTTGAAACTGAAAAAGGCCTGTTGTAAATATGTGTGTGTGTGTCTTTGCAACCCACCCCTCCACTTGACAACCAAAATTAGTGTGTTTATGTTCCTGTAACTTAGTGGTCCAGCAAAAGGGACTGATAGAATAAGTACCAAACTTTAAAAAATAATAAACATTGGGGTTGA
>NC_068983.1:59970156-59972656 GCF_001194135.2 Octopus bimaculoides | reverse complement strand
GGCTACTGCAGAAGACACTTGCCCAAAGTACTGGACAGTGGAGTTGAACTCAAAAAATGTGGTTGTGAAGTGAACTTCTTAACCACGCAGCCATGCCCCTTCCCAATCAACATACATACTATTATGCATAATCTTAGACATACTTGTATATACAAACGAAGATATAATTGAAAATTATTATCTAAAATGACTTTTACCTTTATTTGCACCTGCCATCCATCTTAATTGTCGATTGTCAGCGACTTCTCTTCCTATGAGATAAGGAAATATTCTCACCTTGATAGAAGAAAACAAAAGTAAGTGAGAAAAGCTTTTTGCACTTAACTGGTAAAAGAGAAAAGAAACCTGTAAAAATGTGCAACAGAGTTCATGCTTTATTAGATTTTGTCTTATATAAAATGAATATGACTTGCTTTGATAATTTTCATCATATGTTTTTGGAGTCAAGTTGTATTAACAGAATGAACCTGAAGTAGTAGTCTACAAAGTACATGAATGATTATCAAAGACAGATGATGAAATAAAGAAAAGTGGTGTGAAAGATGATAACACTAAGATACAATAGATGTGCTACCAATAAATGATTCAGCATTTACAACCAGACATTAGGTAATAAAGAAACTGTAGTAGATGCTAGAAATGTTCATAGCTTGAAGTTTGGATTTATGTATGTAACATTAAAATGGATATTTTGAGAGTGAATAAATGGATTTTCTTAAAGTGAATAAATTGGTTTTATCACTTCTCAATTATTATTATTATTATTTTTGTGTGATTCTGTTAACAACTATTGTTGCTTTATGGCAAACCTTCAATATTTCTCTTTACAAGTTTCATTGTAGATTTAAGAGTTAAACATGTGAAAACAAAAAAGCTTAACAAATAAAGTCCTCATGCTGTTATTAATTAATTTTTGATAAAATCACTGAGATTAAAAAAAAAAAATTCTCCTGAATTTCAACAAACTGGATGAAACTGAATGAAATATAAAATTTAAGAAGATTTATATATTTGCTGGAGCTGAGCTAGCATGGAGATTGATAATCACACATTTGAGATTAATCAATTATCAATAGATCCAACTGAACTGCTATATCCTACAGTCTGGGCTAAGAACATGTTTAAATTTTCATATATTATTTTTATTGTGGAGTAGTCTGGTCTTGTTTTACCCAGTTTGCTGTGAAGCTGTTTAAATTTGTCTGAATATTTTGGTGAAAGTCAGAAAGTCAGGATGAACCTAATTAGTATTTGGTACTAAAGCCTCTTCAAGATACTTTTTTTTATAAGATTGAAAACCAGGATTGAATTTATATTTAGAGAGAGGAAACTGCTGTTGATATTATGTGATTTAATAAGTGGGGAGTGATAGTTGTAAGAAACTGGAAAGAACATTGTGTTTAATAATGTTGTAATGCATGTTTGAAGCCAGAATTTTAAAAATATTTTAACACTGATATAGGATTTATTTGATTTATAATAACAACCTATCGTCATATATTGCATCTCTTATATCTCTGCAATTTCTTTCAGTTTAACATATCAAAACAATGTCTGTATTGTGGTTGTTGTCCAAAGATAAGAAGTAGATCTTTGATGAAAAGCATTCCAGCAAGTTCATTCCATTGCTTTTTCAGGTACACTGTATCTAGGACCTGTATGATTCAGTGGTAAAATGTAATTTGAGTGAGATTTGTTTACTATTTCTAAAAAGTAAAGAAATCATATAGAAGCTCACTTATTGACTTTCTGTATGTATTTGTGTATATGCAAGAAGGTACAACATCAGAATAGTCAGAGTTTCTGAAATAAGTGGTTAACAGTATTATGCTTTGCCTTTTTAACTTCAAATCCTGCTGTAGTTTATTTTGTATTCCATCCCTTTAGATTAAATACAGTTTTTACTAGTAATAAACAGAGCTGCTTTAATTGACTATACAGTTCCACTCTGTATGATTAATAGCCTTGTACCTAATTAAATGAATAAATATTTTGAGTTTGTATATTATAACAAATGTGCATGTATGTGTGAATAGAAAGGTTTTGATACTGCATCAAGCCTTTGGGGTTAGGATCATAAACTCAATTTCCAATATAAAAGCTTTTGTTCACCTTGTTGCTTCTAAATCTGAACTACGTACTTAATTATTCAGGGTATGCAGAGAGCACCTCTTAATAAGATGCACCAATGTTTTCAAGGGATTGGTTTAGGAGGAAAGAAGTATGCCTTTTCAATTTCATTTATTGCAGTAAATGAACCAGCATACAAAATATAGTGGAATTTGAGGTTAGATTTTTCAATTAAATAAATGTGTCTTTTACACCAGGAAATACAGTAGTCAGGTTTTATAATGACGTAGATGGTGCCATAGAAACCAGTCATTTAAACAGCTGGTCTAACAACATGGTTCATTTCAAGTTACATCAAGCAATAAATATGAAAATATTCTATTTTTCCTATAGAATCTCATTTCACAAGTATATATATATATATATATAT
>NC_068983.1:59969545-59970114 GCF_001194135.2 Octopus bimaculoides | reverse complement strand
TATATATTTATATATATGTGTGTGTGTGTGTGTGTGTGTGTGTGTGTGTGTGTGTATGTGTGTGTGTATATATATATAGATAGATATAGATATATATATGTACACACACACACACACACACACGCACACACACACAAACTTATAGGTGTTTATGAATATATGGAGACACAAGTCTTTGTTATAAATATGTGCTTGTTATGAAAGGTCCAAAGATTGACGCATTGTGTCTGTAAATTTTGAGAAGGATTCAATGTATGCTGCTAATGAGTAATGAATATATAATGTGTTTTTCCTTGACCTTGAGTTAATTGAATTGCAAAACAAACTCAAGATTATAAAGTATGTGCATTTTTTTCCTTGTTTCTTTCAATTTCTTTTGAATTATTGAAAATAACGATGGTAGGTAGGTATGTCTTTACTAGGGTCAGAATAGTTTCCTAGGTTAAGAATGGAATATATTGTAACAAGGAGACAGATACCAGAAGTAAAGGGAAATTAAGAGTTTTGTAAGTGTAAGGGAGGTATATATATATATATATATATATATATATATATATATATATATATAT
>NC_068983.1:59967108-59968940 GCF_001194135.2 Octopus bimaculoides | reverse complement strand
TACCTCTTCCACGGGTTCCCTCAACTGTTATATATATATATATATAGATAGATAAACTTACTTGGAAATGGATGTGTGGCATTCAATCATATTATAATATAAATAAAAAATATATATTTATGTTAAATTCAAATTACGATGAACGTAAACAAACAAACGAAGTTTGCTTTTAGAAGCGTTGAGATGTCTTAGAAAGTTAAAGAAGTGATTTTAAATTCTCAAACGCAGGATAATGCTAATAATATAGCCTGAACAGGATAAGCTACCCCTATTTTGCAGAAAAAAGTGTAGGCGGCCAGCTAATATTCATGTATATATACATACATATATGTACTTACTTACATATATATGTATAAATATATGCATATATGGGTACAGGACGTCACAATACGTAAACACCATGAAATACGAGGTAAACTTGGATATGCGAAGGAGAGAAACAAAAGGAAAACGAGACAAGTAACATAAAGAATGACTCTTCATCAGTTGTTGGCTGTTTGTGTATGTGTGTGTGTGTGTGTGCGGGCATGTGTGTAGTTTCAATGATGATGCCAAACCAAGTAGTGATATTTTGAAATCATTTAATATGCACATTTCAGATTTGCATAATCTGTAATAGGGAATGCATCAATTGCATAAACCTTCTTCAGGTGCATGTATGCATGCATGCATGCATGTATGTATGTATGTATGTATGTATGTATGTATGTATAGAGCAAGCATGGCTGAGTGGTTAAGAAGTTTGCCTTGCAACTGTGAGGTCCTGTTGCATGGTATCTTGGACAAGTGCCTTTACTGTAGCTTTGGGAGGACAAAACTCTGTAAAAATATGTTGGATGGATTGTACCTTCAATTCCAATGTCCAGCCACATTTTACTGTGTTACACTGATTCTACTTGAGGATTATATTAAGTGTACATATGGCTGTGGAATATTCAGCCACTTTCTACACTGATTCACCTGGTTGATTGAAAATGTGGAGTCTCATAAGTTGAAATCAATGAGAGGGTCCATCATGTAGATGTGCATATATATATATTGTGTTCATCATCATCATCATTTAAAGTCCATTTTTCATGCTGGCATAGGTTGGATGGTTTGATAGGAGCTGGCAAGCCAGAGAGCTGCACTAGGCTTCAGTTGTCTGTTTTGATATGATTCCTACGGCTGGATGCTTTTCCTAATGCCAACCACTTATGCATACACACATAAAACATGAAGTAAATTCCTTTGTGTTAATTTATAACTAAACTTAATTACAATGTATTTATTATTCTTGAGTTATCTGGCACAGTTACTTCCCTCTTCAAATATTAAACTGAGTCGCATTGGCTGAGTTCATGAGAGCATTTTTCTGCCAATTAAAGGGTCAACGGTTCATATTCTGATGCCAATAAGGTGTTATTTCACTTAGTTATTCTTGACTCAGTCTATCTAATAAATATAGGTGCAGATTCACAGGTGTGCACACCATCGATACTCTATAAAGAACATATAATGAATGGGTTTCTTGACAGTGCCTACTACTGGATTTTTACCTCTCCTACACACACATAGAGAGTGTTGGAATGTGAAATCACTCTACTGAACCGTTTCTAGAAAGTGATTCTGAAATTAGTGGAATCTCCAGGAGTTTGATCTTGCAACAAAACTGTTATGATATAATGAATTTATGAGGAGAGACTATGAAGTCTTAAACTGATTATTTGGTCTTATTTAAACAGGAAAATGACGAAGGATGTAAGAAATAGAGACAGAGAGAGAGGAAGAGAGAGAGAGAGAGAGAGAGAGAGAGAGAGAGAGAGAGAGAGAGAGAGAGAGAGAGAGAGAGA
>NC_068983.1:59964694-59966542 GCF_001194135.2 Octopus bimaculoides | reverse complement strand
TTAGAAAAGTGTAGAAGACATTCCAATTCTAGTGAAATGACACCAAACAAGCAAAAGGGAGAGAAAGAAAATATACAAAAGCATGCAGGAGTTTCAATTTTCCTGATTTTAATTTGAAAAATCTTATCATTTCATGATCTGTTTTTTTTTTCTCTTTTTATTATTTTCCAATTAATTTCCTTCATTATATTCTTTATTGAATCCATGTTTCACAATAAACTCTAACAAAACTTTTGTCAACTTTCCCAGGTAAATGTAACAGTTTTCAGTGTATTTCATACTGGCTTATTACACAAGTGTATTTAATAATTAGGAACATGAAAAGTGAAAGACTTAGAGTTTGCATGAACAGAATGCTGGACTTGATGCTTTACTGTTATTACTTAGTTCATATAATACAGTTGTCCAGTGTTAGTACCAGTAATGCACTGGGGTTTTACTTGATTGATTATATATACTCCTGTCTAATACTTACTTTTGTTCTGATTAAAAGAACAAACCAATACTCCAAGCTATATGGCATCCTCACTATTGCTAACGCCACATCCTGAACCTGAAACCACATGGTTGGGAAGCAAACTTCTTAGCCATATAGTTGAGCATGTGCTTATACGAGAAACCCAGATTACATGCTGGCATGGGTGGGATGGTTTCACAAGAGCTGGTCAGGCAGAAGCCTGCACCAGGGTTCTGTGACTGTTTTGGCAGGAGTTTTACAGCTGGATACCCTTCCTATCACCAACCACTCAACAGAGTGAACTTAGTGCTTTTTACATGGCACAAGCACAGGCAAGGTCAGCAGTGCTTTTTACATGGCAAGCCATGACTGACATGCAGTATGCAAACTGATGATGTTAGGGCTAACAGAAGAAATAATGTAGGAATATTGTTGCCATTTACTCCTAGATAGACCTGACCTGGTCAACAAAGGATCAAAAGTATTTCATCTATGATATTATTTTTATCACAGATTTGTATTTAGAAACACAAAATCTTTCCATTCCTAAGACAGTGGAATGTGGATATGAGAGATTTGAAACTGCTATTTCTTGCAGATGAAGTGACTGTATAGAGATACCATCATTGGCTGGCTAAAGTGAGACGAATATTGATGAAGTTCTACAGTAACTGCATGTAGGCCATATCAACATGGAAATATGGTAATCAAGTGATGAGGCAGTGAAGGATGATGACGATGACAATGACAACAATGATTATGATGATGACGACAATGATGAGAATGATGATGATGGCAACAATGACAATGATGATGATGAGAATGATGACAATGATGATAATAACGATGATGAAGATGATGATTGTTATTAATCTTTTCTTGACTATGATGATGTTATCATTAGACTTTCCAGTCTCAAGACATAAATACACTATTAGATTATTACATCAATATTGTTATATATTAAATTGGATGTTACATTTTAAATGCTTGCTGTTCATAAGTTGGGAGTGTTGCATTCTCAGTTGAATTTAAACAAATGGATAACATCTTTTGAAGAAAGTTACAGTTACTTAAGGTCAGGAAGACTGGTCTGTAGAATTTAAATCAATAGATTAGAGTTCAGGATATTTCAAAGAACAAAGCTTGACTTTTGAAGCAATAGAGTAGACATACAAGATAAAGGGTATTTGGTACAGTGTTTAAGAATATCAGTTGAACAAGGTATCGAGCGACCATGGAATTTTATCTGTAGTTCATAAATAATGAAATGTCCACTGTAAATTCAAGCAAGAGTTTAATGTGAAATGCATTATAGAACTACTTCAAAATTACATATTCATGTGTGTGTGTGTGTGTGTGTGTGTGTGTGTGTGTGTGTGTGTGTGTGT
>NC_068983.1:59954674-59964684 GCF_001194135.2 Octopus bimaculoides | reverse complement strand
GCGTGTGTGTGTGTGTGTGTAGCCTTGTGAATGAATTTGGTAGATGGAAACTGAAAAAATTTGTCATGTGTGTATGTATATTTTTGTCTTGATATTGTGTGAAAATTGTTAACGAGTGTCACCATCATGCAGGTAATGTTCTTCATTTCCAATCTTCTGTTAAAACAGGTTCTGCCAAAAGGAAATATTGCCTAGCTTGGAAATAGGTAAAAGTTTAAGTCAGGAAGGGTCTCTACCTATAGAAAGTCTACCTCTTGATAATTGTCTGTTCATTACAGTAGTTTCTTATGTAACTTTTTAATAGAAGAATGAGAACATTACTCTATTAATAATTGACCTGAACAAACTTCAGCCACATCCCTGCTGTATTCTTGGGATATTATTTTCTTTGTAAAATTACTCCTCATTTGATGATTATGGTCTTTTGTAATGGAGTAATGTTCTCATTCTTCTATTAAAAAGTTATGTAAGAAACAACTCTAATGAGCTAAATACTCATAGGGTTGGTTTCCTCTATGTACACAACCAAAATATCCTATTTGATACTCACCAACCATGGGCCAGAACTACAGAGACTATCCAACCCTATACACACACACACACACACACACACACACACAGGCATGACAGAAGGAAATAGACACTCCACAAAAAATCGCTTTGTGTTTGTTTTAACTTGAAAAGGTTTATATTTTTTATTAATTGACATTTTTAAGTTTCAGGTTCTATATGTGACTGCTTAATCATGCCATGTACAAAAGAAGCCTTGGAACTGTCTGAATTTCAAAGAGGCTGTATTGTCGGTCAATCTTAAGGTGGACTAAGTGTAAAATCACAGAAAATTTTGGGATCCTGCTTTCTACATTTAATAGAGTGATTGTGCAATTCACTAGAGTGGGGAAGGAGTCCACATGAACTCACCTAGGAAGACCAGGGCCCTCTGACAGGATCTTTCATTTGTTAAGAGAAGTGTGGAGGATAACCTTTGTTGCAAGGCCTCTGACATAGAAGAACAAGTTGATATCGGTCCCAGAACTGCTGTCAGGTATTTCCATGAACTTGGCTATTATGGCAGAGCAGCAAGAAGAAAGCCATTTCTTCGACCAGTCAATATCAAGTGGAGAAAAGATTGGGCCAGGGAAATGGTGTAGAGGTATTTTGGGACACTGTCATATTCTCTGATGAGTCCAGATTTGCTGTATTTTTTGTTAGTGGTCAAGTGTGGATCTGGAGACACTGTGAGCAAGAATTTGATGTGAAAAGATTACAACCAACAATGAAACACAGTGGGTATACTGTGATGGTCTGGAGAGCAATTTGGAGCAATGGTCAATCAGGAGTGTGAGGGAAACATAAACTCAGATGAATATGTGTCCATATTGCAGAAAGGACTCCTACCAATCTTCTCCAGTGGTGAAATGATTAAAGAAAACTCTTTATTTATGGAAGATGGGGCTCCTTGTTACATGGCTAAAGAGACCCAAGACTGGTTAGAAGAGAATGGCATCAAAAAGTTTCCATGGCCAAGCCAGTCACCAAAATATGAACCCTATTGAACACCTCTGGGGTATAATGGGCAGGACTTTTCATAAAAAAGAACAAGAAAGCATTTTCAAAGCCAGATCTTTTGAGATTACTGCATGAAACTTGGCAAGAAACTCCTCAAGAGAATATTCGTCATCTGATCAGTAACATGCCTAATAGGGTGCTTGCATTGATAAAATGCAAAGGCATGTCTACAAAATATTAGATATTCACTTTATAATGATTAACAAATAATTTGAATGTTTAATTTCAGATTTAAATAAATTTTAACAATTATAAGGATGTCTGTCTACTTCTGTCATGTCTGTGTATATATGTATTTATTTATTTATTTATGGGTTTCAGTCAAATGGCTGTGGTCATGCTGGAGCACCACCGTGAGATATCAGTATATATATATTATCAATAGATTTTGTAATGATGTCCACTGATGACAATGAAGACAGTATTTATTTTATCAAGTGATAGTGTACAGTAATGTGAACAAATTTAGCTAAAATGTGAGATAGAATAGATAGCCAAATTTATAGTCAGACAGAAATAAAGGATATGAATAAATGCAGATAGATGAAGAGACATAAGCGTAGATAAATAGATAGATAGATGATAAAACAAATGCAAAATGATAGCTATAGAGAGATATAGTTAGATATTGACAAAAAAAAGCTAGATAGATGAAGACAGATATGAATAGATATGTACATACAGAGAGAAAGAGTGAGTGAGAGAGAGAGAGAGAGAGAGAGAGAGAGAGAGAGAGAGAGAGAGAGAGAGAGAGAGAGAGAAAGAAAAAGAGAGAAAGAGGAGAGAGAGGTGGAGAACAAAAGAAATATGGAAACTGAATGTTGTATACGATTTTAGTGCCTATCAGTCACTAAATCATACTAAGCCCTTTTAAATTGAACACTTATGCGTTATGATACTGCAGAATACTGACCAAACAATTTAGTAGTTGTAGCATTTTGTGAGGATAGCTGACTGCTGAAATATTCCGCAACATACTAGAGATAAAACTTAAGAGAGTGTGCTTGAATAAACAGAGAGATAAAATTACTGTAGTACAAATATAATATAGTAAAAGAGATCTGATACGTTATTCTCTGGATTTTCATATTGTCATTTCAACCCATTGAATTTGGCAGTAAATTTTTATGCAGAGGCTGGCATTGTGTGAACTGATCTCTAGAA
Organism: Octopus bimaculoides; assembly: GCF_001194135.2. Taxonomy (NCBI): domain Eukaryota; kingdom Metazoa; phylum Mollusca; class Cephalopoda; order Octopoda; family Octopodidae; genus Octopus; species Octopus bimaculoides. The sequence goes on along the minus strand of NC_068983.1, from coordinate 59,961,951 downwards.
TGCAAGTATTAATATGCTGTCGAAGATAAATTCGGCCAAATGCCATTTCTTTAAGAAAAAATTGAACATCAACAGAGAAATTCAGATAAGCTGAAGTGATCACTGCATCTCCTCTGAATGATAGCATAGAATTTGGCAAGTTCTTGTAATGAAGCAAAATCATGTCACTTAGCCAAATAATTCAAAATAGGAACTGAACAAGATTTGTCCAAGAAAACACAATTTCAGAAAGCAGTTAAAAAGTTCTTTCTGTAATGCAGTTCTTATTGAGAAATATCAGCCACATTTTGATTCAAATGTAAACAATTAAAGTAAAGATGAAAGGAAACAGATTCTATAAGAAAGCTTGCCCATTTTTCATGTTTTTATTGCAAATATAAAAATTAAAAACTTGGCTTTCCTTGCTGTAGAAATTCATAGCAAGAATCTCAATTTAGTGTAAGTAGGCTATCTATCTTTCTAGCTATATCTGTCCACAATGTAGTACTTTACCATGCACTAAATAAATGCTGTCTTCATTGAAATCAGAGGATATCATTACAAAACCTATCAATAAGTTAACCATTCGTCTTTCCAGCCAGCCATTCATCCACCCATACATCCAGCCATCTACCCACCATCCATCTTTCCATTCATCCACCCATCTATACATATATAAATACACACATACAATCCATAAGCAATACAAGTGGAGAAGATGAAGTGGGGAAACATTGCAGGGAAAAGATCCCATTCCCAGCAAGATCTAAAATCATTCTCTGGACCAAGATCTTCTTTTACTTGTTTCTTTCATTAGATGTGGCCATGCTGGGGCACTGCTCTAAAGAGTTTTTTGTTGAATGAAACGATCCTTGTAGTTGTTACTTCTTTGTAAAGTCTGGTACTTATTCTATTGGTCTCTCTTGCTGAAGCACTAAGTTACAGGGAGATAAACACACCAATACTGGTTGTTGTCAAGTGGTGGTGAGGGATGAGCACATGCACATACATGCACACACACGCACACACACACACACACACACATACACATGCATACACACATAAGGCGGCAGCTGGCAGACATGTTAGCACGCCGGGCCAAATGTTTAGCGGTATTTTGTCTGCCACTACGTTCTGAGTTCAAATTCTGCTGAGGTCGACTTTGCCTTTCATCCTTTCGGGGTCGATTAAATAAGTACCAGTTACGCACTGGGGTCGATATAATCGACTTAATCCATTTGTCTGTCCTTGTTTGTCCCCTCTGTGTGTAGCCCTTTGTGGGTAGTAAAGAAATAACACACATATACACACATGTGCGTGCATGACAGGTTCCCTTCTATTTCTGTCTACCAAATCCACTCTCAAGGCTTTGGTCAGACCAAGGTTACAGTAGACAATACTTGCCCCAAGATGCCGTGCATTGGGAGTGAAACTGGAATAAGATGGTTGGGAAGCAAACTTCTTACCACACAGCCACAGACAATACTGTACCACGGTCAGCAGTAAAATCAATCTGATTAATGTCATAACTGTCACCAAAGCAGTGGTAAAGTTGCATCATGGGAAGGCACTAAGCAGTGATCTCACAGCTGGCCACTGGTAAAAAATGATTTTTTTTATAGGAAGCCATTTATACATATATTTATAAAAATCCATGGAAGGTCAGATCAACATACACACTGCACACAAGTTGCATGAACTAATTCCTCCAAGACCATTTCAATTTATTAATATAGTTATTGGTGAGCAGGCAGGTAAATAAAAAGGCGTGAAGGGATGTGCCAAACAACTTTTAGTAAATGAAGCTATGCTGTCTAAAGTAAGAAAACACCGTCATCTGTAGAAAAGACTGAACTAGGATAGAACTAGGATAAATAACACTTTTGCCCACAAAGAAACATAATGCAAAGAATGTTGCTCATAAATACATAACACAAAGAATGTTGAGGGAATGTTCTCATCAAAACTTCTACCAAATGCAAATATAACAGGCCTGGTATAGTTATTTGGAACAGAAAAGAGAATTTGGTATAATCTAGAGGTTAAAGGCCCTGCTAATGTGAACATCTTTTCCAAAATCACCGAGAAGGAGAATATTTATGGAGAATTGCTTTGACACTTGCAACTCTTATACCTTGATTATAAGTCATATTTTTACCTATAATAATTGGTGCACTTGATTATTCTAGTAAATACTTGAGTGAAAATCTGGAAAAGCTAGGAAATGAAAAAGACAGAGACCTGTATTTACTGATACAATTTGAAAATGGAATGGGAAAAAGATGCAAGACTTTCCTAAAGTTCAGCATGGAGAAAATTTCATTGCTATCATCCTTATTTTTTTGAAGGAACTTCTTTTTCTCTATTTTAGGAAGAATTTTAATTAATAAATAAATACATATATTATCATTGTTAATCGTTCCATAATGTGCTTTACATTAAACTCCTGCTTTGATTTACAGTGGACATTTCATTATTTATGAACTACAAATAAAATTCCATGGTTGCTCGATACCTTGTTCAATTGATATTCTCAAACACTGTACCAAATACCCTTTATCTTGTATGTCTATTCTGTTGCTTCAAAAGTCAAGCTTTGTTCTTTGAAATTCCTGAACTCTAATCTATTGATTTAAATTCTACAGACCAGTCTTCCTGACCTTAAGTAATTGTAACTTTCTTCAAAAGATGTTATCCATTTGTTTAAATTCAACTGAGAATGCAACACTCTCAGCATACGAACAGCAAGCATTTAAAATTGTTATAAACATTATCCCTAAGCATATTCCAAGATGAACATTACCTTCCAAATTAACATCAAACATTCTATTTACATTCTCTAATTATGACATTTTTAATCCGTTAGCATTCAGATTACTCTGTCATGTGTAATGCTTATTTATTCACATTGCTTTTGTTGTAGTGAAAATGGTACACTCTTTCCCATGCGACGAAGTGGTATGAACCAGTCACTATAAAGTCAGACAGTTAGTCATTGTAGGAGGTCAGAAGTAGTTGAGTCGTTGTATGAGTTCTCAGTTTGGAGTCAGTGTCATATATGAGATTGAGTTACTGTCAAGGTAGATGTTTCAAGGTCATTGTATTGTGGAGCTATCAGCAATAGCAGGACAGATGAGTCAAAGATAATAAGATGCAGAATACCACCACAACATAATAGTGGGGGCATGAATATTACAGTGCTGACAATAGCATACAAGTGGATGAGGATCCATATTAAACAATTTTGAATTAATCATGCATTATCTCATAACTTCAAGATTTCAATGACGTGATTGTTTATTTTTAGAATGACATTCTAGAGGAGGTGCGAAAGGCTGGATCTGGCCAGTTTAAACATAGAACAGATAGAATATTTGGGGCCAGATATAACTGGTTTAAATGCTAAAGGGTTAAATATTTATGAGTAGAAAAAATAAATATATATTTTAATTTTGTTAAAATGCTTAACCAAATTTAGAACTTTAAAGCATCTTGAATAATATCTTACGAATGAAATACAAGAGAAAATCAGATATCTTGCACAATTACCTTATTCTAATGCATATTAAAAGTCTTTGTAAAAAGAAAAAAGAGATTATCCTAATTAAGTCATTTTACAATCATCGTTATCATTGGTTTTAACATCCACTTTTCCATGCTTGCATGGGTTAGGGTGAGTTTATTGAGGCAGATTTTCTATGGCTGAATACCCTATCTGTTGCCAACTTTCATCTGTTTCTAAGCATGCTGATATTTCCTCATAGTCAGACATGTTTTTGCGGAATACTGCAAATGAATGACACTGCTTGTATGCCCGAGATACACATTTACAAACATCACATGATGTTAAGATAAGGAGACACAAACATGCACTCATACATACATATGTACATACATACATACATATGTACATACATACATACATACATACATACATACATACATACATATGTGACAAGCTTCTTTCAGTTTCTCTCTACCAAATTCACTCTCAAGGCTTTGATTGTTCAATGGCTATAGAAGAAGACACTTACCCAAGGTACCATGCAGTGGGACTGAACCCAAAGCCATGTGGATGGAAAGTAAACTTTTTAACCACATAACCACATCTGCAATATTTCTTTTAATTTATGTTTCAATCTGTCTCAATTGCAAAATACTTGGACGACATTTTTCTGTCATTAAATTTTACTAATTCATATTCTGGAAGGTTCCTTTTAAAATATTCCTAAGGTTATTTATTCAGAAAGATTACTAATGTCTTGGGAGGGTCATTACATCAATAATGAAGATTATTTGTAATATAAAGAAAATCTTAGAAGTAACATACTGAGGCTTCATTCCAGTCTATACAATTAATTTTAAGTTAGATTACAATGTGACATCATACAAGCAATTGACTTCTTTGAAGATCTTTATCCAATATCTTTCTCTCTCTCTCTCTCTCTCTCCTCTTCTCTCTCATTTTAATTATAAATCTAATAAAAGACTAATTTGCAATTGAGTTCCGTCTTTTGCAGGCTCATCAATTTCTAAATTAAACTATTCATAGGTTCGTCTTAGATGTTTTTATATACTTAAAATCCTGCAAAACATCTAAAGAAAACTATTTCAAATGCTGCACACCACAGTACGTAGGAGATTATCTCAGATTTCAAAGTGTTAGATGGTTGAGAGATATTTCATACAATGAGAAAAATCGTGGTTAATTTGCCAGTTTTTCTCAAAGGAAAACTCGTTAATTACACAACACTCTTATGAATCAAAAAAAGAATTCTCTTTGCATGCATTCGATAAGCTAGGAACAACAGCCAAATCTTTCTGAAACCACACTACACTGTTTTAATGAAGAAATATACTGGCTGGTGAAATCCAGGATGTTCTATTCTTTTATTTGTTTCAGCCATTAGCCTGTGGCCATGCTGGTGCACCATCTTGAAGGGTTTATTTGAACAAATTGACCCCAGTACTTATTCTTAAGCCTGAAACTTATTCTATTGATTTCTTTTTTGCTGAACCACAAAGTTATGGGATGTAAACAAACCAACATCAGTTGTCAAGTCGTGATGGAGGACAAGCACATATGCAAACACATACACACAGAAATAAATAAATATATATATATATCATCATCATCATCATCGTCATCATTTAACATCTGTTTTCCATGCTGGCATGGGCTGGATGGTTTAATAGGAGTTAGCAAGCCAGAGAACTGCACCAGGCTCCAATTGCCTGTTTGGCATGGTTTCTATGGCCCTTCTAAATGCCAACCACTTTTACAGAATGTACTGGGTGCTTTTTATGTGGCTTTTAGTTTCTGTCTACCAAATCCACTCACAGGCCTTTGGTCTGCCTGGAGCTATAGCAGAAGACACTTGCCCAAGTTGCCTCACAGTAGGATTGAACCTGGAACCATGTGGGTGGGATTCTACACAGCCATGCCCTGCCTGAGCCTATGTCTACAAAAAAGAACTGGATAATCGTGATGATAGTGTCTCTGATCACAGGACTGCTCTATTGAGCATTAGACCAAATGACAACAACAACAACAACAGCAATGTTCTTACATTTTACAGCAGCCAATGAAACCTCCCCCAAACAGGCCTATTTACAAACAAGGGGATTATTTTGTCTTTCATATTTTAGTTTAGAAAAGATCCTGGCAACACATTGTGTCCTTGAGCAAGACACTTTCTTTTACTTTGCACCAGTCCACTCAGCTGGCAAAAATGGGTTGTACCTGTAATGCAAAGGATCAGCCTTGTCACACTCTGTATCACATTCAATCTCCCTAAGAACTACATTAAGGGGATGCATGTCTGTGGAGTGCTGAGCTACTTGCAGGTTAATTTCACAAGCAGGCTGTTCCATTGATTGGATCAACTGAAACACTTGTTGTAACCGATGGAATGTCAGCTTTAGTTGAGAGAAGAGCTGTAATGTCTATAGATTTAGCAGGTACATGAATTAATTTATATAAAATGATACCTGAACAGAAAAAAAAATACAGGTAGGGAATTACAATTTTCAGAGAGTTGTTGTTTTGTAAATAAAAATTTAGAGAGAAAGGTTTTGTGGAGTTTTAGGACTGAAGTGCAGAAGTAGGAATGGACTGGACCACCACTGTCCCCACCACCACTAGCACCACCACCATTGATTATTTTTCAATGCCAGCATGGACGAAATTGTATTGCATCTTGCCACTTTTGGTTACGTTTCATTTTTTTTATGTGCTTCAACCTATTTAGATTAGCTTTCACCACTCATTCCAATGTCTCCCTCTTCTGTTTGGCTTTTTCCACTTGGATTATATGGCATTTCTTTAACCAAATGTCATCCACCATATGCATCGTATGTTTGTTTATACCACCTCACTCTTCTCTCTGAAGCATTACTTCAGAGATGTGTGTGTATTGATATGCATGTAAAACACGTGAAGATGATCAGAGAAAATAGTAATCAAAAATCAGAATTTAGCGTGAATATGAAAGCACAGCCAGGGCTAATAGTCCCATCGCCTTCACCTCCTTTCCAGAAAGATAGAAATGTAATTAACTGGAAACTGTCATATAATTTACTGGCTTACAATGTCAAGAATTGATCTTGAAATAATAAAAACTAAAACATTAAATATTAAAACAGTAATGTTATATAGCAATACTTGTAATTTTCAGTGAAAATCAGCATGAATATATTCCCCCCACCTCCTCCTCTTATTATTATTATTATTATTATTATTATTATTATTATTATTATTATTATTATTATTATTATTATCATCATCATCATCATCATCATCATCATCATCATCATCATCATCATCATCATTGTTGTTTTTGTTGGGCATACATACTTTCATTTCCAATATCAAATGTTTATTTTGCCATTTGTACAGCAAAAAGATGTGAAAGAATATGTTAACATATTCCAAGTGCCAAGATGTAAGAATTGACTCAGATACTTACATTAACATTTCTTTTTGAAGTTGAATTTGGCTTCCAATTGTATTTATTAAAGATCCATTCGTAATTCTCAGGAGCACCATCTGTTACTAGCATGATAGCTTTGTTACAGCAAGTTTCATTATTGACTTTGTTTTGCTGCAAATGAAATGGTACATTAGTTTGTGAATTATATTTCGGAAAAGATGGAAGATGGGAAAAGTCTGTTGAAAGAAAGACGTTAACAGAGAAAGCAAAAGTGAAGTTGCTTGGAATGAATACAGAGAGAAGAGAAGAGGAGAATGATAGTAGATTGAAGAGAAATAATAAGGAGAATAAAGTAATAATATCCAG
>NC_068983.1:59953317-59954644 GCF_001194135.2 Octopus bimaculoides | reverse complement strand
ATATATATATATATATATATATACATACATATTTATATGTACATATATAGTCATATTGGCAATCATCTCATAATTGCAAGCTTTATGTTTGATCAAAACTTCATACAAGGATGTCTGTGCATTGACAAAACGTTATTAGCGGTATTTACTTTTGCTTTGTACAGACATGTGTATATATAGATTGATACTTACTGTATGAATATAAAAGAAAAAAATATAAAAAAAAATATAGACATAGTAAAACTGTATCTGAAAATAAACACAAAACAACAAGCAAACACTCCAGTCTCACACATCTTCTTTGTGTCTGCTCTTCTCTATTGATTGAGTTGGAAATCCAGACAAATGCATCTACACGCATTCAGACACAAACACACATCCTGCCTCACTCACACATACACAAACACACACACATGTATTATAATGGCTCAGATAAAATGCTAGCATCTCCTTCATCTTTTCCCCCCTCCTCCTAACATCTTTTCCCCTCATTATCATTCTATTCTCTAATCTATTATCTCTACTACAATTATAATTTTCTCCTTGTAAGATATATGATCTTCATCTAGCATCATCATGATATTTTTTACTTTTTGTTCTGTCATCATTGTCTCCTTCTTCTTCCACTCATTCTTCTTTTTCTTTTCCCTCTAGATGAAGTGACCTAGTGAAGAATATGCATTGAAACTTGTTATTGAGGTCAGCCTCTTACAGCTTCTGAGTGAAGGTCAGGTACTGGGGTGGTGAAAGGGTCAATGTGAAGATCTAGTTCATAACAACATTCATTGCAGCAATCTGCTTATGATTGTGAGGTTTTTTGCAAATGCATTTTACATTTCAGTTGGGTTTTGGAATTGTAGCTCATAAATCTATATCCCAATACTGGTTTATATTGTGTTCACAAACAAGGCAATTACTTTGAATTTTATAACAGATGAACACTAATGCAACAGACAGGTTCCAAACAAAATCTGAAGGAATATAAAAGGTCAAGTAAAAACATGGCTTGTGAATTTGCTGCAGTTTTGAAGAAGACATTTAAAACCTGACTCATGTTGTTCATACAGTCGTACTTTATGAATAAATGGCATTAAAGTTAGAAATATCATACTATTTGTTATCATCATCATCATTATTTTATGCTTGCTTTGCCTGGACTTTGTCAAGGTGTCTTTTCTATGGCGAGGTGCTTTTCCTGTTACCAACCCTCACCTGTTTCCAAGCAAGGTAATAATTTTCCCATGGCTTGACATATCATTGTGACCACCACCACCACCATTGCCATCACTGCCATGTGGTTGGGAAGTGAATATTTTGATCAACCACA
>NC_068983.1:59947446-59948307 GCF_001194135.2 Octopus bimaculoides | reverse complement strand
TTTTGTTTTGTGGGTTTTTTTCTTTTCCAGGTTATTTTGCATGTTTTCAACAAATGTGACATCGAAATCAACGTAAACGGCTCCTTTTCCCAGAAAAGAAAATATTTGGCTGCTATTTCTTGCATGCCCTGCTACCACGTAACAGGTATTTCAGGTCCTTTATTGCAAACAGCTGTTATAGGGTAGCAGGGTGTGCTAGAAATAGCAGCCAAATCTTTGGAGGTGAGATGTGTTGAATGCACTTGAAAAAAAAAACTATGGTTACGAACAGGTCTTTTACAAAATATTTACTGTATTTTTAAAGTCATTTTCACTTTGAAATATTTTTTAAATATGCCAAAAAAATTTTTGTAATGATATTCACTTGAAAATTATTAAAAAAAAACATTAAAATATTGTCTGTTTAAAAAAAGCTAAAATATAAATACTTATTGTACAAACAACTTACATTTTTGAAATCACATTCACTTAAAAATATTTCTAAATGATTAAAATATTGTGTTTAACAAAAGTGAAAGCAGAAACATTTACTGTAAAAAACAACTCTTATTTTTTCATTGTCAAGTCACTGTGTCTAATCGAAAGGGTTCTCTTTCAGGATTAAGTTATTTTCAGAGTAATTTTGCATTATGCACCAGTTTGGCTGGGTAACATTGCAAGCAAGCAAGCAAGATTCAAGCTCACTTTCAATGTATTATAGATACATATACATACGCACTTTTAATGTATTATAGATACACATACATATAGGTGCATGAGTGGCTGTGTAGTAAGTAGCTTGCTTACCAACCACATAGTTCCAGGTTCAGTCCCACTGCGTGGCACCTTGGGCAAGTGACTTCTACTATAGCCTCGAGCTGA
>NC_068983.1:59942801-59947436 GCF_001194135.2 Octopus bimaculoides | reverse complement strand
GGGCAAGTGACTTCTACTATAGCCTCGAGCTGACTAAAGCCTTGTGAGTGGATTTAGTAGACGGAAACTGAAAGAAGCCCGTCGTATATATATGTATGTATGTATGTGTGTGTGTATGTTTGTGTGTCTGAGCTTGTCCTCCCTAGCATTGCTTGACAACCGATGCTGGTGTGTTTATGTCCCCGTAACTTAGCGGTTCGACAAAAGAGACCGATAGAATAAGGACTAGACTTCCAAAGAATAAGTCCTGGGGTCGATTTGCTTGACTATAGGCGGTGCTCCAGCATGGCCACAGTCAAATGACTAAAACAAGTAAAAGAGTAAAACAGTAATACGTGAATGTGTGTGAGTGTATATATAAATATGTGTGTGTGTGTGTGTGTGTGTGTGTGTGTGTGTGTGCGTGTGTGCGTGCAAAGCTTCTTTCAGTTCCTGTCTACCAAATCCACTCACAAGGCTTTTGTCAGTTGGAGTTAAAGTAGAAGACAAGGTGCTGCACAATGGAACTGAACCTGAAACCAAATGGCTGGAAAGCAAACTTCTTAATCACATGGCCTTGCCTGAGCCTACACGCACATGTAAATACATATATATAAATATATATGTATATATATATATGTATGTATATTTTTATGTATATAGCATGTGAAATATATATTTATATTTATAAAAGATATAAATTTTCATAAATTAATATATATTCCTGAAACAGTTTGAATATATGTAGTATGACATGCACAAATTGAAGTTATTCAAATGTATAGAGAAAAGCAACAGAAAAGAAGTTTTCTTAATTGTACAACACAAGAATATAACAAGCTAATCTTAAAATGTTCATGACACAAATATCTTACTAAACAGAGTCCATTACAATAAATGAAAACAAATCAATTGGAATGCCTTACATTTTAGCCATTAATAGTAAATGTATTGCTGTACTTTCTAAATCAGACATTGGATAAGATTCAAACAGATAAGATAGAAATGTATGTTAGGAGAAAGGAGGAGTGAAGCAGGGAAGAAAAGGAAGATAGAGAGAGGGTAGTGGTGGAGAGAGAAAGAGAAATAGATGAAGGAGAGAGAGAGAGAAAGTTATATATGTGTGTATAATGTTTATAAGTAGTAATAAGTCATCTAAAAGAGAAAATATTTCTCATAAACTAAAATGATTTATACAGACATGTATGTGTGTGTGTATGCTTGTGTATGTATGTATGTATCTCTGTCTGTCTATATAAGTTTGATTTCAGTATCAGAAGAAATGGTACTCAATATATAAAGCAGAGTCAAGGCAGTGAGTTGGCAGAATCATTAGCATGCTGGGCAAAATGCTAAGTGGCATTTCATCTGTATTTACATTCCGAGTTCAAATTCTGCCAAGGTCGACTTTGCACTTCATCTTTTTGGGGTCAATAAATTAAGTACCAGTTGCATACTGGGGTCGATTTAATCGACTGGCCTCCTTCCCCAAATTTCAGGCCTTGTGCCTATAGTAGGAAAGATTATCATTATTATTATTATTATTATTGTCAAGGTGGCAAGCTGGCAAAATTGTTAACATGCTGGGCAAAATGCTTAGCAGCATTTCATCTGTCTTTATCTTCTGAGTTCAAATTCCGCTGAGGTTGACTTTACCTTTCATTCTTTCAGGGTCAACGAAATAAGTACCAGTTGAACACTGGGGTCGATGTAGTTGACTTATAAAGCAAAGTAAGGTGATGAGCTGGCGGAATTGTTAGCACACCAAACAAAATGGTTAGCAGTGTTTAGTCTGTCTGTACATTCTGAGTTCTTATTCCATCTAGGTTGACTTTGCCTTTCATCCTTTTGGGGTTGATAAGTGCTGATTGAGCACTGGGATTAACACAACTGACTTATCCACTCTGACCCAAAATTGCTAGTCATGTGCCAAAATTTGAAACCAATATCTAAAGGAGTGTATTTACATTTCTATTAGCAAAGGAGTGGTTGTAATGATGCCATTGTACTGGCTGGAATGAACACATTGAATGTGTGTGTATAAGATGGAAAGAAAGAAAGAAAGGACGAAAGATGGATAGATAGATAGATCATCATCATTTTCAGGATTTAATTTCTATGCTCCATGCTGGCATGGATTGGACAGCTTTACAGAGACTGATGAGCCAGAGGATTGTGCTTTGCTACACTGCCTGCACCAGCAATATGTCAGGTAATGGCAGCAACAGCCTTGTTGGCAGCATCTGTGGCACCAGCAATGCATCCAGCAATAACAGCAACAGTGTTAGTAATACCAACAGCAACTGCAGTAGCAGCTCCAGCAACAGGTCCAGCAGTGACAACAACATTGGCAATGATAATGGCAGCAATGCAGCTGTAACATAGTGCATTCATCAGAGGAAATTCATGTTGGAACATGGAACTCCTTGTTTGCTGACTAGGGTAAGGCTACCATCTTCAGCCACCTTCAGCCGATATAAGGGGAATAACTCTGCTTTGCCCAAGGTTTTGCCAATACAGTTTCACTCCATAATTTTTTTGTTTACAAAATTAACTAGCTAGAGTAGAAAAGAATATTAATTTTGGATGTTTTATTTCATATTTTGTTTCCATATATAAATGTATATGTGAATATGTATGTATGTATGTATGTATGTATGTATGTATGTATGTATGTATGTATGTATGTATCTATCTATCTATCTATCTACCTACCTTCCTATATATATTATTGGGTAGAAAACAATGTGTGCATTGCATTACATGACTATTTCAAGGATTAAAAAAAAAAAGAAAACAAGAAAATGTGACAATAACATAACAAATAGAAAAATATGACAAAAACGAAACACATGGGAAATTTGTAGCTAATTCCTCATCACTCAACGTCCAGGAGATCTTGGTAGCTTCGTGCTGCTATCATTGAGACTACTCCTTCATTGGAAGCACTTGTGCAAAAGGAAGCTTGTCTGTGTACATGTGTAATTGTGCTAGTATATACACTTTTTCTGTGCATGTGTAGGAATGTGTGTCTCTATGCATATATGCACATATAAATATATGTGTGTTTGTATATATATATATATATATATATATATACATACACACACATGCACATACATAAATATACACACATATGTATATACTTTTATTTTATGTGTGTGCTGGAATATATAAGTATATGTGTGTTAGTATGTGACCTCCACCACATATATATAAACACAAACATGGGTACACACACACATATATACACACACACACGCACATATGCAGAGGGAGAAAGGAGAGAAAAATTACATTATTCATTGGCTTAGACCAGTATTTTGTAAACAAAATACTATAGCGCCTTAGAGAACTATTGAGTGTCATTCCTTCACTCATAATAATGAGTGAAGGAATGACATAATAAAACAGTTTGAAACAAAAAAAATGCTGATTGGTAGGTGTTTATAAATACTATAGTAGAAAAAAACTTAATGTTTTCATCAGAACGATTCAATGGAGGGGTAATTCTGTAGTCAAAACGTTGACAGATATTATTCTGCATTCTTACGAAATGGTGCCTTATGGACTGAAGTTACAATGGAATTTTAAAGTGATAAAATATTCTAGGATTTGTATCAGCTTTAAGAAAACTTTAAAATGACGATAGCAGTTCAATCTGGGAGAAATTTTGTGTAGATACTGGAATAAATATTTAAAAAAAAATTATTCAATATTCTCTCACATTAAACTTCTAAGACACAATAAAAACTTTCTTTTTCAACCATGCAAGTGCCTTAGAGACTCAGCTGCAATGAACTGAATGGGTCTCCTATAATACAGAACTTGACAAATGCTTCCATTCAAGAACACTAGTCTTTAGTCTTTAGATTCTTATATCATTAATTTTGTTAATTAAATAAATGAATATATTGCATGCTTCAAGCAAAATCCCCACTATCAGTAAATCTGATATTGCATGACATAGCTTATGCACTCATTGAAATCTATTAATTAAATAATATTGATTTGATTTCATGCCTCCATTGCAGAGTTTTGATATTTATCACATATGTTATCTTTTAGATACTTTAAGTTCATTCTTTCATGTTCAGGTGGATCTAAATTGATTCTGCAGTGAAATCTTGTTTACAGAATATTGAGTTCTAAACTCATTTGTAATAGCTTTATTTTTATTTTTCTTGAGCTCTAAGATTTATAAAACTGGTTAAGCTGCTTGCCCAGTTTCCATGGCATACAATTGGGCAAGATCACAACATTCTCCCTGAATGGGACACTGATCCATTACTTGTAAGCAGAGGGGACAAGCGAATAACATCAACTGCAGTACTTGAATGGTACTTTACAAACAAATTTACTGACCTTAAAAGGATGAAAAGAAATGTTGATCTCAGTGGGATTTGAGTTCAGAATATATAAAAGTCAAAAGAAATTCTGCCATGCATTTTGTCTGACATACCCCTTTTTTTTTTTTTTTTAGTTGTTTCAGTCATTTGACTGTTGCCATACTGGAGCACCGGCTTTAGTCGAGCAAATCGACCCCAGGACTTATTCTTTGTAAGCCTAGTACTTATTCTATCGGTCTCTTTTGCTGAACCGCTAAGTTACGGGGATGTAAACACACCAGCATCGGTTGTCAAGCGATGCTGGGGG
>NC_068983.1:59930380-59942744 GCF_001194135.2 Octopus bimaculoides | reverse complement strand
GGGGGGGGGGGACAAACACAGACACACAAACATACACACACACAGATATATATATATATACGTATATACGACGGGCTTCTTTCAGTTTCCATCTACCAAATCCACTCACAAGGCTTTGGTCGGCCCGAAACTATAGTAGAAGACACTTGCCCAAGGTGCCACGCAATGGGACTGAACCCAGAACGATGTGGTTGATAAGCAAGCTTCTTTCCACACAGCCATTCCTATGCCTATGATAATGATTCTGGTAGCTCACCACCCTAATAGCTTTATCAATTGCAATAAAAACAGAACCTGAAGAGTGAGCTTTGGAGGACAAAATATGTACAATGAACTTTTTTATATTATTTCATCTGATTTTTGTTAGGAGAACTCACAAAACCATTCCACCATGTCTAAACACTAACATGGCTCACCAGTTCACAGATTATGAGTTCCTATCAAAGCCATTCTCTCTGTCAAAAACATATAAGTTAGAGTTTTTCCTCCTTTTTGTCAACTGCAGAATATGTCATTAGAGGTTTTATGAGAAATTATTCTTTTACTTGTTTCAGTCATTGGACTGTGGCCTTGCCCAATCCCTTGTAGGGTTGGTTGAACACATCAATCCTGGTACTTATTTTAGTCTGGTACTTATTCTATTTGTCACTTTAGTTGAATTGCTAAATTACAGTGACATAAACAATCCAACACTGGTTGTTTGGGCAGAGGGGAGGACAAACACAAACACACATAAACATACATATATAAATCACATATACATATGTAATTGACTGAGACTTGTGGTGATTTGCTGTGCTTGAGAAGACATGTCAAGCCAAGTGAAATCGTTGTCATGGCTAGTGCTGGTGACACATGAAAGGCACCCATGCTGGTGACATATAAAAGATACCCACTACACTCTGTGTACTGAGTGGTTGGTGTTAGGAAGGACATCCAGTGATGGAAACCATGCCAAAACAGACAACTGAAGCTTGGTGCAATTCTCCAGCTTTCCAGCTCCAGTCAATCTGTCCAACACACACCAATATGGAAAACAGACTGATGATGATGATGATGGTGACACATATGCAAATGCATACATACATACATACATACATACATACATACAAACAAACAAATAAACAAAAGGCTTCTCTATGGCTTTTGCAAACCATATTCACTCAGAAGGCATTGACAGGTTCAGGGCAATAGTAGATGACACTTCCTCAAGGTACTATGCAGTAGGATTGAACCTGAAACCATGTAGTGCAAACTGAACTTCTTAACTACACAACCATTTCTTCATTTTTATTGTGGCTCTTTTTCTGAGATAAAATGTTGAATATTTCTTTTTAAATGACAAACATCCTTACTCATTAATAAAATTATTCTTGCAGATACAAAATAGCCTTTACATATTTTATTTCAAATATTTTACATGCACATTTTTTTTAAATTTCAGGACATCATTTCTCATATACATGCTATATTTCTCTCTTCTTGTTTTTTTAATCTATGATCCATGTTATTTGATGGCAACTATAATTAACCTTCTCACCATCTACTTGATAGGAGAGTTATCCGCAAACATTAACTCTAAGGAATCTTGGAAAGAAAAAATAATTTGAAAACCACATCTGACTGCCTTAAAAAAATAATGGAAAATACTATCAATATCTTCCTTCTATTTTCTTCATTTATCTTTCAAATTATCTTTGCAATCTTTTCAGGCTTAGCAAAGAACACAATAATTACCTGAATGATGTTGAAGTAGTCATTGACTGTGAGTGTATCCAAGATTTTATTTACAGTGCTCTGTGCAATTATCATACGTGATCCTGTCATACTTCCACTGGAATCCAAAAGTATGATGACATTTTTTGGTGCTGCGGCTCCTTGAATATACCTGCAGGAAAAAAATTATTAAGCTCAGTTCTGATAAACGTAAAGATTTACAATAGTTGGTAAAAATGACTGAATTAAAAAACAAAACAACATCTAAGCTTGTATGAATAAGATGTCCACTTTTGCAATCTATCTTTTTATATGGAATAAGTCCAGGAAAATCACAATAGGTCTTAACATATAAATAGAAATATATCCATGCTTTTAGAGGATTCATCTCAATTAATTACTACAAGAGAGTCAAAGAAAGAGAACTATTATACTTTCCATCTCAATAAATCTATTGGATTGCAACATATATTTTTTTAAAGAGATTTTCAAGAAATCTGGGAACCAATATTTTATAATGAAAACATGATCACAAACTGAAATTTGGATTTAATCTTATACATATTAGGAACTATCATGAAGAAGAATAACTCACAACCATTATTGGAATCTATTAGCTTGATGCTGGAAAATAATTTCTGCTCTTCAATATCTTTTATATTTTACACATTTCATTCATTAGACTGTGGGCATGTTGGGGAGATGTCTTGAAGAATTTATTCTAGTTGAATGAAATGACCTTATGACTTATTTATTTTTAAGCCTGGTATTTATTGTGTTGGTCTTTTTTGCTGAACTGCAAAGTCGAAGGGATGAAAACACATCAACACTAGTTTTCAAGCAGTGGTGGGGAACAAACACTGACACAAAGACACACACACACATGTATATACTAGCATACCTGTGTCATCAAAAATGCCAACAATTTTATTAATGATACAAAATGGTGCATCATGAGTAGAAGAGGGGAAGGAAGAAACAAATGAGTGGGTGGGTGGTAGAGAGACAAGCCTGCGGGAGTGGATGAACAGAAGAAAGTTAGGAAGAATGGTAGGAGTTAAGGAATGAATCAAAGGATCACACTTTGTTCTGAAGAAATTAGAGGCCGGAGAGTCATGGTGCTGGAGAAGACCAAAAATGGAAAGGTGATGATAGGAATGCCTCAGGAAACTGAATTGAAGTGCAAATATTTTTTCAACATCTACAGCTTGTACATCATGTATCCAGTAGATGCTGCTTGAATCAGTCAGTTAGCCATCAGTTATTTTTACCTACATACGGAGACCATTTAATGCTACGGATTACACTTTCGGAGCAAGTGCAAGTGAACTGACCAGCAACTTGAAAAATGTACCAGAAACTGTGCAAAATAGTAATGTTCTGAGTGAAGGCACTGGTATTTCAATGGTAGCAAGAAGATTAGACAATCTGAGCTGGTTGTGACAAGGGACTGAAGGTCATGTAGCTTGTGATCCTGTCTGTAAGTAGCAGGATCAATGGAATAACCAGGGATGTTAGCCTTATGAATCTTGGGGTAGAAGTAGGGGATGACGTTTCATAGTATATAAATGATAAGATTGGTAGCTGTGGGGAGAAGGAGGAGGAGATGAGTTGGTGGTGTACTGTGGTAGAGATAAGTAGTTACTTGAAAGTGCAGGTATTGTCATTAGAAATTGAGGATACAGGGTTGTTGGAGCATTGCAGTCCTAAAGAGGCCAACTGCATGGGCTATGTTTGTCAGTTTAACACTGGTGCTGTGACAGTGTCAAAGGTAGTGGTACGCAGCCAGTTCTAAAGGAAAGATGTTAATGCATCTTAGCTGCTTCCAGAAACGGAATCTGTCTAGAAACTGTTGGCACATACTATTGAACAGGTCTTGTACAGGAACTGGTCTGGGTTGGGTATCTAAGATAAATTGCAAATATTTCCAAACATCTCCAAGCATCATGGTGTTTGGGTAAAGTTGGCCAAAGCCTCATTTGGTTTGATAAACAACACTTGGCTTAACAACTCTTCTAAGATTCACCATTTGCAGGTCATAACATACTTGTTTGTAAATCATCATCATCATCACCGCTTAACGTCCGTTTTCCATGCTAGCATGGGTTGGACGGTTCGACTGGGGTATGGGAAGCTAGGAGGCTGCACCAGGCTCCAGTCTGATCTGGCAGTGTTTCTACAGCTGGATGCCCTTCCTAACACCAACCACTCCAAGAGTGTAGTGGGTGCTTTTTTATGTGCCACCAGCATAGGGGTCAGAAGGGGCTGGCATCAACCACATTTGGATGGTGCTTTTACATGCCACCGGCACAGGAGCTAGTCAAGGAGGCGCTGGCATCAGCCACATTAAATGAATAAAAGGAAAATAAATGAAAATTAATATGGAAAACACTTCCTCATCCCACCTCCTCAAAAAACAAAGCAAACAAATGTTGATGAACAGTATAAACATCAAGTGTAAATAAAAGATAACTATGATTATAATGAGAAGGTTGACATGGGGCTGAAATTAATAGAGATGCTAAATTTGTTGCTGCTGCTGTTGTCACTGATGATGCTTGTGACAAAATAATCTTCTCCAATAATAACAAGACAAATGGCAGATTTCAATTAATCTTTAGTGAACACTGAAACAAGTAAAAGATACAGTTTAAGTAGCCATATTGGTTCCAGTCTATTTTAATATGGAAGTATCAGTTATTATCATGGTTTATTTTCTAAAGATTGGACTTGCTAGCGTTAGAATGATTTCAATTAGTTCTCAAGAAAACACTTCAGGATATTTTCAAAGCTGTTGAAATCAACATATGTACAATATATGCTGGTTAAAAAAAAATAAAATAAAAACTGAAGATAACAAAAAAACAGTTGAAATTCTCAGCAGTACCAGCTGAGATCCACAACTAAGCAGACTATTGCTTCAGGACAAAGAACCAAGTTATAATTGTGATATATTTGGTTTAAAGAATATCTCAGCACCAAATACAAAACTTTGGAAAATAACTTTAACCCATGTTTACTGCTGTATTATTTCAGAAACTAAAAATTTCTGTTTTGATTCAAGGAAAAGAATCGATAGTGAGTTAATCTGGCAACACATGACCCTCAATAGGAAATAGATTTTGTTGTTCTCTTTTTAGCTTTAAACCACCGTTATTATTGACTTAGAATACAGAGATAAGTCATGAAATAATAGCAACAACAACAACAACAATAATGGTTTCAAAATTTTGGCACAAGGCCAGCAATTTAAGAGGAGGGGGAGGGTAAGTCGATTACATTAACCTCAGTGCTCAACTGCTACTTATTTTATCAATCTCGAATAGCTGAAAAACAAAGTAGACCTTGGTGACATGCACACACAAATGCATACCCACCCACATTTATACCTAAGGATAGTTAAAATATTCAGGTATCTTTTAAATTGTTGGAGCTGCTCGCTTTAAATATACTTTTGTAAACTGAGAGGTTTACTAATTTTGTTTTACAGTTATATTTTCAGGGGGTGCACAAAAGTCATACATCTTGCTTTCCCCTTGTTACGCTCTCCATTGTTATCTTCAATAAATCTGTTCCTGCCACCAATAAAGTTCTCTTTTGCTTTGCAAGCTGTAAAGTAACCACAACAGTTCTGGTGCCAAAAAAAGAACCTTCTACACTCATTGATTGATAATCATTCCAAACAGCAACAACACAGGTTGTGCAGATGGCAGGGCAACCTCTATAGCACTGGTGTTACATAAAAAAAAAAAATGCATCCAATTCATTCCGTAAAGTAGTTGGTGTTAGGAAGGGCATTCAGCTGGAGAAACCAGGCCACAAATGTGACATTGGAATAAAACAGTCCTCCAACCCCGTGAATCCTGCTGAATTATCCTACCAGTGCCAGTATGGAAAACTGATGTAAAAGGACGACGACAATGGTGATGACAACAATGATGACAACAATGATGATTATGATGACGATGATGATGCTGATGATGACAACGATAACGACAATGATGATGAGGATGACAACAATGTTGATGATGATGGTGATGATGACAACGCTGATGATGATGATGCTTAAGTGACAAGATTGAAACCGAAATGTTTCGAACAACACTTCAACACCTTAACCTCTAAACCTTAAATCATCAAAATTTTTATCATTATCTGGAACTGATGAGATCCATCACCATTGTTGGTGATAACCTTCATTTTGGTAGGAAGTAATAAAGGGAAAATGAAGTAGATGACAAAAAAAAAAAAACAGAAAACAATTTCATTAAGAATAAAAAAAAATATTTTCATGATTCAAATAATTAGAACAATTGAAAAAAAAATAAATAAATAAACAGACAAAAAAATAGTTAATATTATTGTTTAAAGACAGTGTTAATCAAAATGATTCCTGGAACTCTTAAATGGTAAGGGTGGAAATGTTGCAGCAATAATAAATAAATGAATAAATAAACACAACAAAGCATTGTCAATTAGAAATCAGAGATCATAAATTATATTCACATTAAATAGAATTTGCTATTAATTTATGTACTGACTCCTTCACTAATTCAGTACAGTTATGCGATGTCTTCAGCAAGCCATTTTACAAAAATCAATATTTTCGCTGAACTTTGCCAACAATATAGAAGAAATGAGTATGACTGGGAAATTATGTTACTAATATCAAATTTTTAGGATTGGGGAGTGAGGAGGAGGGGGGCAGTCTAGAAAACAATGACAACAACAAGATCAAAACTGTCAGAAAAATAGTTGCTGAATTTTTAGCAATTTATGTTGTAGTAGTAGAAATTTATTAGATGTATCAGCTAAGAAACTAGAAAGATGTTCTTGCTGAATTGATAGAGAAAGATGCTAGAATGCAAAAAAAGATTGCAACTTAAATAATTGTCTTTTATTGTTGAATACCGAAACTGTTAGTGTGTCAGGCAATTGACTAAGCAGCATTTCTTTTAGCTGTTCACATGCTAAGTTCAAATCCCACTAAGGTTGACTTTGCCTGTTGTCCTTTCGGAGGTTGATAAAATAAAGTACCAGTCAAATACTGAGGTCCATGGAATCAACTGATTCCACTGCTGTCTTTGTATCAAAATTTGAAACAATTGCCAGTGCCATATAAAAAGCACCCATGCTGGTACCACATAAAAAGCACCATTGTTGGGCCACGTAAAGAGCACCTGTCTCGGTGCCATATGAAAAGCACCCAGCCCACCCTGTGAAGCAAACTTTATCCATTTAACCCTTTTGATACCAATCTGCCTGTGACCTGCCTCTTGTTCTAGGAGACAAACTTCTTGTAAACTCGATCTAATTAAAAACCCTCTATTATAAATTCCATGTTAATTTATGTTCCTAAATAATGACAAAATTATCTTACCAATTTGTTCAAAGCACTGATGCTGGTGCCACATAAAAAGTGCTGGTACCATGTAAAAAGTACCCAATACACTCTGTAAAGTGGTTGGTATTAAGACAGGCATCAAGCTGTAGAAACCATGCTAAAGCAGACGATTGGAACCTGGGTGGCTCTCCAGCCTTGCCAGCTCCTGTCAAACTGTCCAACCCATGCCAGCATGGAAAACAGATGCTAAATGATGATGATGATGGATCACTGGACTGTGGCCATATAGGAGCACTGTCATATAGCATGTGAAATGAAAAAGTCACTGAAGCCATCTTAGCAAGATATATTCATTTATCATTAGCAACATAGGCAGCCGTCATCTCCATGAAGTATATATCTGAATATTCAATACACTGTAAAGCTAAATGGATCTACGAAATAAACATAAATGCAATGAAAATGTTCCTGAAAATGTTCATTTAATATTCAATGGTTTAGTAAGTATTTCCATTGTGATACTTTCAATGACCGAATCATGGATTCACTGTGTACACACACATGTTCACACATGTAGGCACAAACGTTCAAAGAAACATCGTCACATACACACATAAACACATATACACATACATATACATACAAACATACACGACCATCTTATATACAATCTCTCTCTCTCTCTCTATCCGTCTCTCTAGTCATCTATCTATCTACCCACACACAATATATATATATACACGCACACACACACATATATATGTATATATATATATGTGGTATGTATACACACAGAGACATACACACACACACACACACACACACACATATATATATATATATATATATATATATATATTATATAAATATACATATATTTTTTATTGCTTTCAAAGTATTCCCCATTTGAAGCAATGCATCGGTTCAAACTCATTCTCCACTGTTCGAAGCAGCCTTAGACCTCTTGCGAACTGATACCTTTTCATGCGTCTGCCGTTTTTTCTTCTTCACCGCTTCCACATCTGCAAAACATTTTCCTTTGAGAAATTTTTTCATTTGGGAGAAGAAAAATAAGTTGCAGGGAGCCACATCAGGTGAATAGGGAGGGTGGCTAAATAGGGCCATGTCATTTTTGGTCAAAAACTGTCTCACACTCAAGATGGTGTGTGAAGGAGCATTGTTGTAATGAAACCACCACTCTTCACTCTACCACTGGTCGGGGCGTTTTCGTCTCACTGTGTCTTGCAAATCCTTCAGAACTATCAAGAAAAATGTCTGGTTAACAGTTTGACCAGGAAGAACAAATACTGTGTAGACAATTCCTTTCACATTGATGAAACAAATCAGCATTGACTTGACATTGGACTTCACTTGACACAGTTTTGGGGGCGTGGTGACATTGAATGATTCCATTGACTTGATTGCTGCTTTGTTTCTGGGTCATAGCCATAATACCAGCTTTCACCATCAGTGATGACCTTCAAAAGAAGTTCAGATCAACTTCCAACTGTTTTTTCAGTTCACGACACACATTCAGTCATGACTGCTTTCGGTCTTCTGTGAGAAAGTGAGGTACAAATTTTACTGCAACAATTTTCATTCACAATTGCTCGCTCAAAATTTGTTGGGAGGAGCTCCAGGACACATCAGTCATATCAACAAATTTATTAATTGTTTGGTGATTGTTCTCCAAGATTAGTTTAAGAATTTTTAAGACATTTTCTTTTGTTTGGGAGGTTAAAAGTTGCCCTGAATGAGGTTGGTCTTCAAGTGATGAGCGACCATTGCTAAAGCATGAAAACCACCTGTAAACTTGTGTTTTGCTCATGGCAGCATCCTTGTAAGCTGTTTGAAGCATGACAACTGTCTTGAGTGCTGTTTTCTGCAGCAGAAAACAGAATTTCATGGAAGCATGGCGTTCCTTCATTGCAGCTATCTCAAAAATCTCTGAGCATGGGAGAAGCACTGCAAAGCAAAGATGCACCACGTGCCAGTACGACTCCACTCGACAATGCCAGTTGGCAGTCTGATGCCTGAGGGTTGCATCAAGTGGCTTCTAGTGGCAGAAGCCTGAACTAAAATGGGCTTGTCCCACAGACAACGTTTCTGGTTACTTTTGGGTACCCCTTGTATATATACATATGAGAAAAAACTAGCTTGTTGCAAGCTCAGTGACAGTGTGTCACTTATTTTTCTATATATGCAACCTGGAGTGCATTGCACAACCAGCTGGAGTTGTGATGTATATAGATAGAAATATGTGTATACATACATATATATATATATATATATATATACACACACACACACACACACCTACATACATATATATTTGTACATACATGTATATAGACAAAGAGATAGATAGATATACATATACATACACTCACACCTACACCCATGCACACACACATATACCAGTACCTTATTATAATGATACATTATAAAAACATGAGTTTGGCATAAAAATTGTATAAAAAGGAAAATACATTACAAAATTTCATAAATCAGAGAAGAAATAATTTGGTTCAACCCACCTTACTGAATGATCATAGAAAACATTTCTTGTGGACATTTCTCATTAACATGGAGGTTAATGGAAAATAAGTCTCATGTTACAGAATCTCATAATTTATCTTTTACTCGTTTCAATCATTAGACTATGGCAATGCTGGAGCATCACCTTGAAGAACTTTTGGTCGAATGAATCAGCTCCAGTGCTTTGTTTTTGAATCCTGTTACTTATTCTAATGTTCTCGTTTGCCAAACTGCTAAGTTATGGGGATGTAAACACACCAACACTGGTTATGACAGGATAGAAACACAGACACAAAGACATGCAAGCATGTATGCACACACACACGTGCACACACACAGGTGCACACACACACATGTGCACACACACACACGTGCACACACACACATGCACACACACACGTGCACACACACATGTGCACACACATACATGCACACACACACATGTGCACACACACACATATGTGCATGTACACACACACATGTGCACACACACACACGTGCACACACACACACACACGTGCACACACACACACACACACACACACACACAAGAGTCTTCTTTCAGTTTCCATCAACCAAATTCACTTGCAAGTCTCAGGTTGTCCTGAGGCTGTAGTAGAAGACACTTACCCAAGATGCCACACAGTGGGACTGAACCTGGCCAACCATGTGGTTGAGAAGCAAGCTTCTTACAACACAGTCACACCTGTTTTTAGGAATACAAGGGTTAGATAACATGGAGCAGGCTTTGTCTGTTTCCCCACCCCTCTCCCAGTCCCCATCTCTCACTCTCCCATGTACTCTGGAAATTTCAACCCTCACACACTTGAATTGCCTCTGTCCCTGCTCCTACTTGAGAGTCCACCCAGATACCTCATCACCACTATTTTTTATCTATTTCCACCTCCACCCCAGTTACTCCCACCCTCTTTTCTAAAATGTGAGTAATTATGTATCTCGTCTACAGCAAGAAACCTGTTCTGCTCTGATTCTCTCTCTCATACTTTAACCCCACCCGAACTCCTAACATAAAGCTACTCCAAACCTTGGGGGATTGTAGTCTTCATCAGTGTCAGCAGCACAAAAAAATCACCCAGTACATGTTGTAAAATGGTTGGTGTTAGGAAGGGTATAGAGGTATAAAACCTATGCAAAAGCAGACACCAGAGTACAATGCAGTCCTTGGATGCATCCAATCCTGTAAAACCATCCAACCCATGGCAGCATGGAACATGGATGTTAAATGGTGGTGGTGGTGATGATGATGATGATAGAAATGATGATATACACATATAAGTCGTGTACATGTGTACACATGTTCATGTATATAGTTGTTGATAAATATATTTCCCCACCAAAAAAAAAAAAAGAAAAAAAAGAAAAAGAGACCTGTTATTACCATTTTGGAACATAGCTTTCTACATCTCCAAAAGCTATTATTGAACCTTTCAAATAAAGAATATTGCATTTAATGCTGACTGTACAGGACACATAGATGCACCATAATAATTTTGTTCATGTATGTATATATTATATATATATATATATATACATGAACAAAATTATGATGGTATATATGTATGTATATATCATCATCATCCACCTCATCATCATTTAATGTCAGTCTTCCACACATATATATATATCTGCATACACACATATATGTGTGTATGTAGTTATCCACATGCATAAACACACATATATAAATATATATATACAAGCATACATATATGCATACACACATACATCAACATATACCCATGCATGCATATATATATATATACATATATATGTGTGTGTGTATATATATATATATGTCTCTCTGTCTGTCTCTCTCTCTCTCTCTCTCTCTCTCTCTCTCTCTCTATATATATATATATATATATATATATACACACATAAATACACACACACACACACATATTCGACGTATACTGACAAGTACCAACACTACGTACTCATCAACATAATGCTGGGAGGAACTGTTGAAGTTTCATTATTTCTAACCCTAAACCTTTTTGTTCTTTGAAGCAGTAAATAGAGAAATCTTCAGTGTTTTTCTATAGGTTACAGGAAAATGGTGTCAAAAGAACATGATTTTTTTTATTGAAAAATTCTTTTAAGACTTTTGAGAATGGTGTATTGATATTTTAAAAAGATAATAGAAACATCTAAAAGTACTTTATATTATGATGTTATATTAGAGAACATACTTTGGTAAATTAATATGGAAAAAACATAATAGTATTCAGAATAGTAATTTCCCATCATCTAAGTGAAGAAATGTCTTTTACACTATTTTTTTCTTTCCTTTGAAAATTATACAACAAATGAAAAGAAAGATTTGAGAGCCTTTAAGAAAAGAAAACCAGAAATAGAGATATATAGATTGATAGGAGTGCAGTAAGATAGATGGGTAGATAGATAGCTAGTTAAAGAGCTGTAACCCAGACATAGATAGATAGATAAATAGATAGATAGATAGATAGATAGATAGATAGATAGATAAATAGATAGATAGATAAAGAAATAGATAGATACAGATACAGACAGAGAGAGGAGGTAAAATATTTCAAAAGTTAGGAATCTATTTGAAAATTATAATCATAAAGGGAGGAAAGATATTGAAATACTGAAATTTGGGAGAAAATGAGAGGAGAAAGGAAGCAGGAAATTTAAATCTTTGAGAGAGGGAGGGAGAGAGAGAGGGAGAGAGAGAGAGAGAGAGAGAGAGAGAGAGAGAGAGAGAGAGAGAGAGAGAGAGAG
>NC_068983.1:59927720-59929980 GCF_001194135.2 Octopus bimaculoides | reverse complement strand
GCACATTTCTGCCTTTTGTAAGACAGATTCATGAAGTCTGATGATCTGATATAGGGAAACATATCTGGATATGACCCAGATTAAAGTTTATGTAGATATATGTTTGTGTGTGTGTGTGTGTGTGTGTGTGTGTGTGTGTGTGTGTGTGTGTGTGTGTGTGTGTGCGTGCATGTATAACAGCTCTATGTTATATATTCACTGTTTTTCAGCTTTTGTTCAGCTTTACATGTATACATTGCCACAGTGCTAAGCAATTTAGTTTCTTTGAAATTTTTATGGAGCTCTTTTGTAATAAATGTCACATTTTTAGATGAATATGTACCATAGCAAAAGCATGAATTTTTATCTTCCTTTCACTGTTTGTCTGACTCTCTCTCTCTCTCTCGTTTTCCCCTCTCTATCTTTTTTCTTTTTCTTGTTACAATCACTAGACTGGGGCACAGCCTCAAAATATTTTTAGTCAAATGAATCAACCTCAGTACAAATGTTTTCTTTTTTAAGTCTGGTACTTATTTTTTTATCATTATGGGGGATGTAAACACACCAACACTGGTTGATAGGTGGTGGGGGAGACAAACACAGACATAAAGACACACAAACACAGACACACTTACACACACACACAATGGGCTTTTTCAGTTTCCTTCTACGAAATCCACTCACAAGGCTCTACTCAGCCTGAGGCTATTGTAGAAGACATTTGCTTAAGGTGCCATGCAGTGGGACTGAACCCAGAGCCATGTGGTTTGGAAGCAAGCTTCTTATCACCAAGCCACACCTATACCTTATATGTTTCAGTTTCCTTTTTCTTTCTTTATGATGTTTGTTGTTTTGGAGTACTTTTCAATGTTTTTATTGTCTGTATTAGAATATGATTGGGTTGTCATATTTGAATTTGTTTCAAACTTGATGCATATTTAACTGTTTATTTAATTTGCTCATTTGCCCAATATCTAGCCATGACCATCCTGACTCATTTATGACATTAATATATCCAGTGTACCTCTCCTTATTAAATGAGTGAAAGAGAGCACCTCTACAGAGTTGCTTGACCAGCTAGAATAAGAAGAAACCAAATCTTATTGTAAACACTACAACATATACTTTCCTGATGAGGTGAAACTAGTACAGCTTTAACTTGAAAATAAATGGTCAGAAACCATTAAGAAAGAATTAGAGCAGAATAATTCTGATGATTCTTCATTGAATCTTTATGAGTAATTAAACACATAGTGTCATTTAATGGGCAATTATTTGATTTCAATGAAGATTTACAATGATAGGAATAATGTCGGGTGTTCTTTTAATAGTTGCTTTAATTAACTACTTTCTAATGTAGTCACTTTGGTCTCTCTTCTTTAGCTTCTCCCACAAATTACATTATCAACTCTGCTTCTATTACTTCTACATCAAGAAACTTCTGCCACTCACCTCACCTCCGGTGAGCATGCAGCTTGCTAAATAGCTAGCTGATGGACTCAACATTTTTTTTCTCATTCTTTCTTCTTTCCTTATTGACATATAATTACTTTTGACTTCAAGAGTTGAAATTATTTAACTGATGTTCAAATATATCCCATAACTCTTCTAAACATTGTCATAAGTGTAGCCAAGCTTAAAATTAGGGCCTTTTATTCTTTTGCTCTCAGTCTAAGAATTTTTAATAAAAGTGCTTAGCTGTGCAAAAATATAACATAGGTGTAGGCATGCCATGTA
This sequence comes from Octopus bimaculoides, assembly GCF_001194135.2. NCBI lineage: Eukaryota > Metazoa > Mollusca > Cephalopoda > Octopoda > Octopodidae > Octopus > Octopus bimaculoides. The sequence continues at coordinate 59,928,264 of NC_068983.1, read as the reverse complement.
GTTAAGAAGTTTACTTCATAACATTATTTTGGGTTTAGTTCCACTGCATGGATCTCTGAGTCAGCATCTTTTACAACAGCCTTGGGTGATCCCATACTAGAGAGTGGATGTTAAATGGTGATAATGGTAGTGCTGATGAAAGTAGTGTATATCAATGGAAATCTAGTAATTAAAAGATTGAAGACTTTCACTTAAAAAAAAAAAAAAGAGAATGGCCATGATGTTTTATTAGGGTACTGGCTCCAGATCTGTTAACTCCCTGCCAACTTCTATGGGTTTCCTTTGCTGTATTAATGGTGAATATAAACACAGACTGTGAGCTTAGACCAGTGTTTCTCAACCTTTTTATCCTTGCGTAAGTCTTAAAATAAACTATATACCATATCTTTCCCATATTTTTTCATTGTAGTTCACGTGGTAAATATCATATATATATATATATATATGTATGTATGTATGTATGTATGTATGTATGTATGTATGTATATGTGTATGTATATATATGGGTATATATATATATATATGTGTGTGTGTGTATGTGTAT
>NC_068983.1:59921158-59926158 GCF_001194135.2 Octopus bimaculoides | reverse complement strand
GTGTGCACATATTTGGATGTTTGTACACACACACCACACACACACACCCACACGGAGGTAGTGTAAGAGAAAGAGCAAAATTGATTATTTCTCAAACACCCACCCACCCACACACACACAAAGCTCTTCACTTGATTGACAACATTTACATTGTGGTTCACTTTGTGTTTATATTGGATCTTTACCATGACAACAATGAAAAAAATCTCCAAACGGAGGATTGGCTGAAATGCCTAAATACCTATGCACCTTTCATGGTAAAATGAAAAGATCGCTGTGTATTCCAGCACCTAGCTTTGTGGAAGATATTTGGAATATGGGGTTTGGCTGCAGATTTTAATGCTTCCCTCAGTTTCCCTGTGCCCTTTGTGGTATATATGTGTGGAAGTGTGAAGGTGCAATGGCCCAGTGGTTAGGGCAGCAGACTCATGGTCGTAGGATAGCAGTTTCAATTCCCAGACCAGGCGTTGTGAGTATCTATTGAGCAAAATCACCTAAAGCTCCATGAGGCTCCGGCAGGGGGTGGTGGCAAGCCCTACTGTACTCTTTCACCACAACTTTCTCTTACTCTTTCTTCCTGTTTCTGCTGTACCTGTATTTCAAAGAGCCAGCCTTGTCACACTCTGTGTCACGCTGAGTCTCCCTGAGTACATGTGTCTGTGGAGTGCTCAGCCACTTGCATGTTAATTTCACGAGCAGGCTGTTCCATTGATCAGATCAACTGGAACCCTCATCGTCATAACTGACGGAGTGTCACGATATGTGGAGGTGCATGTGTTAGTGGTTAGGGCATTGTACTCATAATCACAAGGCCAACTTTACCCTGAATATGCAAATCCCTTCTGCCTCAATAGTAGTGATGCTAATAGCCCTGTTTCTACCTATATGGTAAATTATAGTATGGACCATGATAGGATATATAGAAGCCCCCATGTACTGGTTAAGAAAACCTGTAATTATTGAGTTCCACAAAATTGTCCTTTGAATAACAATTGCTTGTACTATAACATAACGTATAAATGTACAGGCACAACCCCATCTTCCCATCAGGCTAGGGTCTACATTGCAGGCACAATCAACTTCAAGCAATACTACCTTGAATATCTGAGCTCCTTCTCAAATAAGGCTTCTAAACAAACACTGCTTCAAGACCCAGGGCAAACCTCAAATCTTGTCCTGGTCTATAATTTGTGGTGGCACCCCCTACGATGCAAATCATCACATTTGTAAATTATCCACCTCCCTCTATTTACTTTCATGCATCTCTAGATACCTCAGTATTCTCTCTCCACCACCAACCCACCTTCCTTGAATTCCCCCCCCCCCGCATCAACCAAAACCACTTACCACTACCTACTAATGCCTTTCACAACCAACCTCTCCTTCCCTCTCCCTCCCTCTATTTACTCTCATACATTTTTTACATACCTTAGTATTCTCCCATTGCTGCCACCTTCATTCTTCAGACTTAAATATTTGATAATTAGATAAAAGTACCAACATAAAAGAAGTAGTAGAGCTAATGTGCTTAACTAAAAACGTGAAGATGGTGCTCCAATATGGCCATAGTCGAATGACTGAAACCAGTAAAGGAGTAAAGATATATTAGATAACTTCTTCTTACTTCCATAAATACATGTGACCTCCTCTCGTGGCTTCCAGAACAAAGTATATCCTGCTTATATTTTCTGTGGACATCATTCAATTCCCTGAAGAGACTGGATGGTAAGATGGGTACAAACGTTACCTAACTGCCATGCTGTGTTTCCACAAAGTACAACATAACAGAATGTGCAAAATAAGTTTGACAAGTATTCAGAATATATTATTCACATGTTACTATAAAGCAGTGCTTCACAAACTGTTTTGACTTGTCTGGATGTTAAATGATGATGATGATGATGGTGGTGGTGGGGGTGGTAGTAGTGATGAGGACAACAATGATGATGATGATTTACAAAGCTTTGGTTGGTCCAGGATTATTGTAGAGGATACTTGTCCAAGGTGGTGTTATATAGTGGGGCTGAACCCAGAACCATGTAGTTGGGAAGCAAACTTCTTAATCTTACAGACATGCCTACACCTATCATGTTAATATCGAATATTTCAATCCAAAGTCAGCATAATCCAATCTCATTCTGCCATTTGTTGGATACAAACACACAAAATTCTATATGCTCAATAACGTAAACATTGTATGCCCAGATAATAGATTCACATGTGTAATTATATTAAGTGGAGCATAAAATTTCCTGAAGACCAATCTTGGAAAGTTGAATTTCAGAAGCATGGAAGGAAAGGAATCATTTGATTTGCATACAGCAGTTCTAATCTGTCAACTCAATGTAATTGTTGTCTAGTTTATTGGAAGGAGCCTTGTTATTAAGTTAGTGAACAAATCTTACCATGCTGGAGAGAGAGAGAAGGAAGAAGAGAGGAAGATAGAAAGGGAGGAAGTAAATATTAAACACAGCATATTTGAGAGTGAATGATTATGTATGTGAATGGGTCTGTGTAGATATACATGTAATTAGTAAACATATACATGTATATCTGCAAATGCAAGTGTGTCCATACATATGAGAATTTTATTGGATTAGTTTTATATTCTCATAAACTAAAACAAGCACTAACCTCTGAGTAAATATTTATGCCACACTCATTACTGTCGGAGATGGTTTCAGTTTACAACCCCTTGTTGAGTATTTGAGCCAGAGCAACAAGATTATTATTTGCCCCAGTTCAACTGTTATAATATAAAACTGGTACTTATAATGTGACAGTTTGTGTCAAGAAAACAAATGTAACATTAAGGGACATAATTCTGGTTGCCATGCTGTGGGATCAATTGCTTTGGTCACTGAGGGTGAGTGAGTGAGGCGTGAAGGTCATTAATGTTTGATTTTTAATGGAGATTTCCATTGCTTGCTTTTGACAAATTTATATTGCAATGTGGATGATTCTAAATAATGTTCTAAACTTAGTGTACACAAGAGATTCTTGTTTTTGTATGCTCTAATACAGATTGTGTTTCACCTAATGCAAGTTCTGCACATATATTCTCAAAGACACATACACACATAGACACACACCTACATAAAAATCAACAATGAATGGAAAATTGCACTAAGTATTCACCATCACAATAGTCAAATGTAAAAACCAATACAATCTTAGCAACAGAATTATATATAATTGAGAAAGGTGAATTTAAAAGATCTGCAGACCTTAGAGAACTATTATTTCATTTACCTTCCAATGTATTGAAATATTTAAAGAAATATAAAGATGAAATATAAAGACAGATAGATAGTTAGATAAAAGGAATGAAAAGAAACGAGCTATGTGTAAGTGCACATATTGTCAGATATATAAATAGAGTGGCATTGAAACCAAAAATATGGAAGTGCTTCCAGGGAGAAATAATTCTTCAATAATGGACGTTATTCTTTCTAATTTCTATTGGATTGTGTCAAAGGAGAGACTTAAATATGCTGAATAATGCTTGCCATTTCAAAAATCCTTCAATTTGTCTGACATTGTATCATCAATAATACTTTTTGATTATTGGTCTTGTATTGAAATAATAGCAACATATTTTTGGAAAGAGTTTCTTAAACCTTTCAACCTTACATTGTCTCTGCTTGTTCAGCACTGTCTTAAAAAGTTTTGTTTTGAAAGCAAGGCAAATAAAGCTAATGTTTAAGTTGGAGGTTTTTTACTTAATATCTTTAAAATCTTACCAGAAAAAAATTTGTACAAAATTTCAATCATGTTTAGTTTTTACTGTCTCTTTTACTCTTTTACTTGTTTCAGTCATTTGACTGCGGGCATGCTGGAGCACCGCCTTTAGTTGAGCAAATCGACCCCAGGACTTATTCTTTGGATGCCTAGTACTTATTCTATCGGTTTCTTTTGCTGAACCGCTAAGTTACGGGGACGTAAACACACCACCATCAGTTGTCAAGCGATGTTGGGGGAACAAACACAGACACACAAACATATACACACACATACATATATATACATATATACGACGGGCTTCTTTCAGTTTCCGTCTACCAAATCCACTCACAAGGCTTTGGTCGGCCCGAGGCTATAGTAGAAGACACTAGCCCAAGGTGCCACACAGTGGGAATGAACCCGGAACCATGTGGTTGGCAAGCAAGCTACTTACCACACAGCTACTCCTGCGCCTGTCTATTTATATTTTGCATGATCAAACTTAGATGTTTAAAATAAGGTGACAACAGTGGCAGAGGCACCAGCACTATTGTCATCATTTTATGTCTACTGCAGTACTAGTCAGTTTTTATTCAAAGTTATCACATATCTAGATGGGTTGGAGGGCCAAATCTTGTCTGTATATGTCATTTTTGGTTTGATTTCTATGGTTGATGCCCATACTGTCCAAAACCACTTCACAGAGTGTACTGGATTAATTTTATCACAGCACAAGCACAAGGGAGGTTGTCCTGAGAAACACTAAGGAACCTTTCAACCTTACATTGTCTCTGCTTGTTCAGCAGACACTTTACAGAGTGTACCAGGTGTAAATATAGTACCCTGACTATATTTAACATTTGATATCATGTCATAATTAATATTTAATTTCTTGATCTACACCATCATTGCATTCATCTGAAATATTCTATCTTAGCTGTTGGAGAGACAAGTGGGTGTGCATGGATGTTTGTTGGGGTGACACTTGTAATAGTGTACACAACAAGTAAGAGCCTCTTTTTGCTACCCCCCCCTCTCTCTCTCTCTCTCTCTCTCTCTCTCTTTCTTCCTGTAATTCCAGTGGCTGTACAGTATATCTGTCTTTTGCTGGTCATTTTTATATACATGCTGAATGAACTAAACTTTCAGCAGCATTAAAAAAAATAAAAATCTTTTTATAAGCTTAAAAAGTTATTTTCACTTTAGAATCATACATACTAACATGGAGGGAGAGAGAAAGCAAGAGAGAGAGAGAGAGAGAGAGAGAGAGAGAGAGA
>NC_068983.1:59920023-59921100 GCF_001194135.2 Octopus bimaculoides | reverse complement strand
ATATGAAAGCAAAATTTTCAAATAAATTTTACTGCATTTTAACTGATTATTATCCTTCTTAAATGTAAGTTTGAAATAAGCTTCTTACAGTTGGAATTTCAAAACAAATCTTACAAATGAATGAACTATTTTTGACTTTGATGACATTTTTACCGAGACATGGAAAATTAAGAGTCTGTTCATTCTAGTATTTCAGTTATTTTTAGTGGCATATCTTAATGTTTTAATATCAAACATCAACATTTTTAGATATTAGCTTCAGAGATAAAAGAATAAATCAAAAACAGACAAAATAAACTTTGCATGCATAAAGCTGAAGTAACATTTTTATTCCATATTCATTTATTCAGTCATTTTTACGTCTGTTTTATTTTTTTTTCCATGCTAGCATGGGTTGGATGGGTACTTGCTATTGAGACACTGTTTTGAAGTTGGACACCCTTACTTGTTTTCCAAGTAAAGAATTTCATTTCACACATGTTTAATGGCACAAAAGGGGATGATTTATTGCCTGGAGAAATGACAGCAACATCACTGCTTGTAGCTTATAATATTTTGAGAGACACACAAATATAACCATAAACGTGCATACACGCACATACACACATGCAGGACAAACTTCTTTCAGCTTTTTTTTTTTACAGCCTAATTCATTCATAAGACTTTGGTTAGTCTGATTCTATAACAGAAGATACTTGCCCAAGGGGTAGGACAGTGGGTCTGTATCTGAACTACTCTGAACTATATATATATATATATATATATACACACACACGCACATATATATAGGAATGTTAAGAGCACCATCTGAGTGTGATCGTTGCCAGGGCCACTGACTGGCTCCTGTGCTGGTGGCACATAAAAAATACCATTCAAACGTGATCGTTACCAGTGTCGCCTTACTGACACTTGTGCCAGTGGCACATGAAAACCAACATTCGAGCGAGGTTATTACCAGTGCTGCTGGACTGGCTCCTGTGCAGGTGGCATGTAAAAAACACCATTCAAGCATGGCCGTTGCCAGTACCGCCTGACTGGCCCTCGTGCCGGTGGCACATAAAAGCACCCACTACACTC
>NC_068983.1:59919772-59920013 GCF_001194135.2 Octopus bimaculoides | reverse complement strand
GCCTGACTGGCCCTCGTGCCGGTGGCACATAAAAGCACCCACTACACTCTTGGAGTGGTTGGTGTTAGGATGGGCATCCAGCTGTAGAAGCTCTGCCAGATCAGATTGGAGCCTGGTGCAGCCGTCTTGCTCACCAGTCCCAGTCAAACCGTCCAACCCATGCCAGTATGGAAAGCGGACGTTAAATGATGATGATGATGATGATGATGATGATGATGATAATGATGAGGATATATATATA
>NC_068983.1:59913871-59915904 GCF_001194135.2 Octopus bimaculoides | reverse complement strand
AGGTAGTTTGCAAGAGGGTGTCATAGAATTGGTCTTTCAGACCATCTGGTAGCCCAGGTTGAGGTGCATAGGCTGAGATGACAGTAGCTAATCTATGATGAAGCACTAGTCTGATCTTAAGTACTCTGTCACTTACTCTAACGACCTCGATTACCTTATCCACCCATTTCTCCGCTAGAAGTATTCCTACGCCCCCGACCCCGTCAGTGTTCCCTGCCCAGAAAATCTTGTACCTGTGTTCTTTGCCTGTGAGGAACCTTGCAGAACCTCCTCTCCATCTTACTTCCTGGATGCAGCACATATCTACGCATCTCCGTTCAAGCATCTCAACAATTTCACCAGATCTACCTTTCAGCGTGCCGACGTTGAGAGTATATATGTATATATATATAAATTAGTAAGTAAGATGTACAGGTTTCAATTCATTATGGCTGTTTGAAGTGACTCCTTTAATTGATTAATGAGAACGTTGTATTGTTTGAAAGAAACCATTTTCATCAGGTAACTGCACAGACTTCAAACATAGATGATACAACCACTGCCTTAACATATTCACATCAATAATGGAACTCAAATTATTTACAATGTTTTTGTTGTCATATCTTCTGCAGAAAGAGTTTAGAAATTCATGCATATCTTGTCAAGTTTACTATACTTTAGAGAATAGCTGAGAAAATAGTAGAGGATCAGGATAAAATGAGTGGTGACCTAGTTACACTTGGAAGACAATATGTTGAATGTAGTTTTGAACCATTTAGAATCATATCCATTGGGAGTTGTCAACTGTATTCCAGTAATGGCCATAAGTCAATTAATGTCAGACAATCTACTAGACTCTCAATGTACTGGAATCATATATCCAACTTTATCTACACGGAAAGGGCAGGGCATGGCGTAGTAATAAGGGAATGCCTGATAAGAAATGGATGATAATTGGAAAAAAAATAAAGGATAGGAATGGCCAATACTCATATATACTTATACATATACATATATATATAGGCGTAAGAGTGGCTGTGTGGTAAGTAGCTTGCTTACCAACCACATGGCAGAGTTTCTACAGCTGGATGCCCTTCCTAATGCCAACCACTCCGAAAGTGTAGTGGGTCCTTTTACATACCATTGGCATGAGGGTCTGTTAGGCAGTACTGGCAATGCCATGCTCAAATGGTGTTTTTTACGTGCCATCTGCACAGGAGCCAGTCTAGTGGCACTGGCAATGACCTTGCTCAAATGTTGTTTTTCATATGCCACTGGCACAAGTGCCAATAAGGCGACGCTGGTAACGATCACGCTCAAATGGTGCTTTTTACGTGCCACCGGCACAGGAGCCAGTCAGCAGCCTTGGCAACAATCATGCTTGGATGGTGCTCTTAGCGCTCCACTAGCACAGATGCCAGTCATGTGATGCTGTCATCGAATTTGATTTTGATTTTGCTTGCCTCAACAGGTCTTCGCAAGCAGAGTTTAGTGTCCAATGAAGGAAAGGTATGCATAAGTGGGCTGGTTACACCACTGACATAGGCCATGGGTTTTGGTCTCACTTAGCCTGCCGGGTCTTTTCAAGCACAGCATATTTCCAAAGGTCTCAATCACTAGTCATTGCCTCGGTGAGGCCTAATGTTTGAAGGTCATGCTTCACCACCTCATCCCAGGTCTTCCTGGGTCTACTTCTTCCACAGGTTCCCTCAACCGCTGGGGTGTGACACTTTTTCACACAGCTATCCTCATCCATTCTCACCACATGACCATACCAGCACAGTCGTATCTCTTGCACACCACATCTGATGCTTCTTAGGGCCAACTTCTCTCTCAAGGCATTTACACTCTGCTGAGTATGCACATTGACATTACACATCCAGCAGAGCATACTGGCTTCATTCCTTGCAAGCTTACGCATGTCCTCAGCAATCACGGCCCATGTTTCACTGCCATGTAGCATGGCTGTTCGTACAATGTGTCATACAGTTTGAGCAAAAGGCCCTTTGTCACCAGCAGAGGTAGGAGCTCTCTGAACTTTGCCCAGGCTATTC
>NC_068983.1:59908484-59913839 GCF_001194135.2 Octopus bimaculoides | reverse complement strand
TATATATATATATATATATATATATATATATATATATATATATGTGTGAGTGGGCAGTTTAGCCTAATGGCAAAGTATTCAGCTGGAGTCTTTGAAGGATATGGGTTTGAGTTCCTTGGTTGGTTGTTGACAAATTCTTCTGCCTTGTAAAAGTAATTTATCCAGTATTTCTGTTGTTCTAGCAGCAACTCTGCATTTGAAAAGATACATACATACATACATACATACATACATACATAAATACATACATACATGCATAATCTCAGTAATATTCATTGTCAAAAATATTTCTCACCACAGTGAAACATAGTACTTTATCTGTTTTCTACTCCAAAATTATAACTCTGAACATTACTTACCAACCCTGCAGACGGCAATCATATAAATCAATACGATCTTCATCATTTATTGGCCATTTTATCCCTGTAAGGAAATAAGGAAATAGAAAAGAAAAAGGAATGTAAATGCTGATACTTTTTGAACTGTTACAGCCGTGGATAAATACATAGATAACTGTTTTATTACAAACTATTAGTTCTCATATTATAATTGTAATTGCACGTAATTAATTGCTGTGTGAAGCCAAAACAACTAATGCAGAACATACGTATTTTAACTGATGACTAGAGTCAGACTTGTAGACGACTTTTAAAACAATTCAAATGGAAAAAACCTAAGTTGTAACACTTGAGAATAACTTGACAAATGTAAACACTGAAATTAAAATAATTACAATGGGATGAATAAGATGGAAGAACAAGGCACTGTAAAAGCAAGAAGTAAACACAATTTTAAAAGGGAAGGAAAAGGAGAAAAGAAAGAAAATGAGAGAAAGAAGCTGACAGAGAGATAAAATTAGATATATTTATCTTTTAAGGAACAAAAGGAAGAAAAAAATTATAATAATGGTTTCAAATTTTGGCACAAGGCCAGTAATCTTAGGAGGAGAAGATTAGACAATTACACGGACACAAGTGCTTCATTGGTACTTTATTTTATTGACCCCAGAATGATGAAAGGTAAAGTTAACAGAAGCAAGATTTGAAATCCGAATGTGAAGAGTCTGAAGAAATGTCACTAAGCATTTACCCAACATGTTAATGGTTCTGCCATCTTGCTGTCTTAATAATAATAACAATAATAATGGTTTCAAATTTTGTGACAAGGCCAGCAATTTTGGGGAAGTGGGTTAATTGATTACATCAGCCCCAGTATTCAACTAGTACTTATTTTATCAACCATGAAAGGATGAAAGGCAAAGTTGACCATGGCAGAATTTGAACTCAGAATGTAAAGACAGATGAAATGCTGCTAAGTATTTCACCTGGCTTGCGAATGGTTCTCTCAGCTTGCTGCTTTAGCTCACCACCTTAATAATAATGGTTTCAAACTTTGCCACAAGGGCAGTGATTTGGGGGAGGAAATGAGTCAATTACATCGACCCCAGTGTTTCACTGGTACTTAAGTTATCGATCCCAAAAAGATGAAAGGCAAAGTTGACCTCGGTGAAATTTGAACTAAAACTGTAGCGGCAGATGAAATACTGCTAAGCATTTCGCCCAGCATGCTAACAATTCTGACAGCTTGCCGCCTTAATAATAATAATAATAATAATAATAATAATAATAATAATAATAATAATAATAATAATAATAATAAAATCAAATTATGACAAACGTAAATAAACAAACGAAGTTTGCTTTTAGAAGCGTTGAGATGTCTTTTAGAAAGTTAAAGAAGTGATTTTAAATTCTCAATCGCAGAATAATGCTAATAATATAGCCTGAACAGGATAAACTACCCCTATTTTGCAGAGAAAAGTGTAGGTGGCTAGCTGTGGAAATAATAAAATACAAATGGATAGGAAAGTGAAGAGCAAAAGAGTCATAAAGAGGAAAGGGTGCATAAGTACATGAGGACTGATGTTGGTAAACTGTGAAAAGCATGGAATTTTTGAAGGATGCAGTGCCCTGGCAGTTAACAACTAACATGACTATAGTTTGTTTCATGTGTTGACAATTCTGAGCTTGAAAAAAATGTTTCCAAAAGAATTGGAAGATTTTTGTAACCATTTTTCTTTTACTCTTTGACTTGCTTCAGTCATTTGCCAGTAGCCATACTGGAGCACCAGCTCAAAGGTTTTTTTTAGTCCCGGTTCTATATACATAATATACATAATGTAGAGATAACTGCAGCTGCCAACACCATCCAGCACCCTCAGTATCAGCATCAACATATAGATGATGATTAAGAACCATCAGAGAAAGATGTATACTATAATTTTACAAAAGAGACAGAGAAAGTGTGTGTGTGTATGTATGTGTATGCACCTGTGTTTGTGTGTGTGTGTGTACATGCAGGCATACCTGTATGTCTGTTCATATGCAAGAATACAGGTGAAAATAAGCTTGATCATAAAGGAAAGAGAGAATGGTGGGTGGAAAATGTCAGCAAACATTAAAAAAAGAATCAAACATAATGGAAAAAGGCAAAAAAAACAAAGAAATTGAAAGAACTGAGGAAGGGAAATTTTTTTTTAATATTTGGCGTTAGGAAGGGCATTGGCGTTAGGAAGGGCATCCAGCTGTAGAAACTCTGCCAAATTAGATTGGAGCCTGGTGTTGCCATCCGGTTTCACCAGTCCTCAGTCAAATCGTCCAACCCATGCTAGCATGGAAAGCGGACGTTAAACGATGATGATGATGATGATGATGATGTGGTTATACTTACCGGGATAAACTCTCATGAAGCCTACAGCACTACCAAAGTATTGCCAAGATAAATTTGAGTCATTGTCTTTATTTTCCTTAAAGACCTTGTCTAAGGCACGAGTCCACTGTACTCCATTGAGAACATCGAGGGCTGAAAGAAAAGAACTGCATGTTAATAGCAATGACACCAAAAGATGCTTAACAATTTCAGAAATGGTTGAAAGGAAGGAGGATAGCTTACTTTTGTGGTACACATAGGTGGCTACATGGACTGTGCTTAAATTGAGATTAACAGAAGTTGTGCCGTACTCTTGTCGTCTCTCAACACGTAAATACTGGAAGTTCTCCATCAATATTTGTGCGTCTCCTCCCATGGCTCGTAAATCATCATCAGTAATGAGTAGTTTGGCATTTAAATAATCTACCTAGAAAAAAAAAAAAAAGAAAACAAAAACACAATGGGAAATGAAAATGGAGGAGAAATGAAGAAAAGAGGTAATTAAGGTAGTGATACCCCTTTTACTCTTTTACTTGTTTCAGTCATTTGACTGTGGCCATGCTGGAGCACCGCCTTTAGTCAAGCAAATCGACCCTGGCACTTATTCTTTGTAAGCCTACTACTTATTCTATTGGTCTCTTTTGCCGAACCGCTAAGTGATGGGGACATAAACACACCAGCATCGTCTGTCAAGCAATGCTAGGGGGTCAAACACAGACAAACAAACTTACACATATATATATACATATATATGACGGACTTCTTTCAGTTTCCATCTACCAAATCTACTCACAAGGCTTTGGTCGGCCCAAGACTATAGTAGAAGACACTTGCTCAAGATGCCACGCAGTGGGACTGAACCCAGAACCATGTGGTTGGTAAGCAAGCTACTTACCACACAGCCACTCCTATAGTTATATTATTAATATTTAGCAGAAGTAACAGAGTGACTCAAGGGCCAAGTGCTTTGACTCAAGGGCCAAGTTAGGAAGGGCATACAGCCATGAAACCATACCAAAGCAGACTTAACTGGTGCTGGTACCACATAAAAAGCACCCAGTGTACTCTGTAAAGTGTGTCAGCACTTAGCAAATTAACCCACAAAACTCTCAGCCCTCGAGTCACTCTGTTACTTCTGCTAAATATTAATAAAATATATACACTCATGTTTTGACTTTTATCTTTCTTGTAGATTATTTGCATTGCCAAACACACACACACACACACACACACACACACACAATCATCATCATTATCATTTCTATGTTAGCTTTCCATGCTGCCATAGGTTGGAAGCTTAGGTAGGATCCGTGGTGTCCAGTAGAGTAAAATAGGAATCACAAGGAGTCTATAAGCAAAAAATAGTTGAGAACCATGATTTAGATGAAATCATTCTCTTATAAAATATGCTTGTGTGTGTGTGTGTGTGTGTGTGTGTGCATGTACATGTGTGTGTGTGTGCGTATATATGATTGTGATGTAAGCTTTTCAACCGCACAGTGATGGCCATGCTAGAATTTATCAAATCCATTCAAGGAAATTCTATTTATTAATGCAAAGAGGAAAAGAAATAATCATAACAAATTCAGTTTTCCCTTCCTTTACTATGATAAAGCAAAAAAGTCGGTGACATTAATGTAATTTGACTTTAGCATGTTAGTGACTGAAGGGAAAGCCATAAGTCGACTGCACTGTATAAATGCAGATCTAAGGATGAAAGTATAAACACCGAAAGGAAATATGATATGAAAAGAAAGGGAAAAAGTAGGTGGGGGCATGAAATGAGTTTAGTGGAGGAAGCATGCAGCCTGTTAACTTGAACAGCAAAGGTCTTTATAATGGCATCTGGTAAATTCCACATGGTAATTATATGATGGTAAACACGTCACCTATAACTATTTCTACAGTAAATATATTACCTGTAATTTAACCATGGCAAATGTATCGCATGTAATTTCATCAAATAGTGATTTCATTGCAAGGTAGTCACACCACAAACCCATATGTGAATGGTAAATTCATTCTTATGCTAAATTTGGTGTTGGTAAATTCATCATCAGAGTTTTTTTATTTGTAGTGTAAATATGTAGCTAAAGTTTATTTTCAAGTTTTATTTGCAGAATAAATACATCACATATACTCTTTTACTTGTTTCAGTCATTTGACTGCGGCCATGCTGGAGCACCGCCTTTAGTCGAGCAAATCGACCTCAGGACTTATTCTTTGGAAGCCTAGTACTTATTCTATCGGTCTCTTTTGCCGAACCACTAAGTTACGGGGACGTAAACACACCAGCATCGGTTGTCAAGCAATATATATGATGGGCTTCTTTCAGTTTCCATCTACCAAATCCACTCACAAGGCTTTGGTTGGCCCAACGCTATAGTAGAAGACACTTGCCCAAGGTGCCATGCAGTGGGACTGAACCCAGAACCATGTGGTTGGTAAGCAAGCTACTTACCATACAGCCACTCCTGCATATGGTTAACAATATGAAGGAAATTCAAAGAATATCTATTGGAAATTTACTCAAAATATACATAAAAAATATCTAAGTTAATTTTATGTATGTGGGTGCATGTGTGTGTGTGTGTGTGTGTGTGTGTGTGTGTGTGTGTGTGTGTGTGTGTGTGTGTGTGTGTGTGT